>NC_042958.1:1600444-1727944 GCF_901001165.1 Salmo trutta
CAGAGGTCGAGCCAGAGGTCGAGGAAGACCTGAAGCAGGAGGAGAACGTGTACAAAGAAGAAGAGGACCAAACTTATCAAATGACATTCGTGCAACACTAGTGGACCATGTTGTGAACCACGGATTGACGCTGAGGGAGGCTGGACTGAGAGTTCAGCCAAATCTTAGCAGATATACAGTGGCATCTGTCATTAGGAGTTTTCGACAGGAAAACAGGTAAAAGATCTGTCTACAGTTACAGTAATCAGACGCTTATTGTATGCACCATATCAGCACTTGTGATACCCCTTCCTGTGACATTGTACAGAAAGTTACATGTATTATTCTCTACATAGGATTGAGGGTCGGGAACGACAAGGAGGAAGGGGGCCCATATTCACGCAAGAACAAGAGAGAGAGAGATAATAAACATGGTTTTGGCCAATAATGCTATCAGGCTCAGAGAGCTACAAGCCAACATTATCGGTGACCATGCCGTTTTCAATAATGTCCATCAGGTCTCTCAGTCAACACTGGCACGCATCCTGAAAAGACATCAGGTTCAAATGAAACAACTTTATCGAGATGCCTTTTAATGCGGAATTCAGAGAGGGTCAAACGGCTGCGGCATGAGTATGTGGAGGTTTGTATTGTTCACTTTAGCACTGTGATGTTGCATACTGCACACATGACTTTTTTACATTGACTGTATACTAGACCTATCCTGAACTACACAATCTTGTCTTTCACTGTATTTCAGGGAGGTTTGCAGATGGATGCTGAGGAAATCCTGCATGAATTCATATATATTGATGAGGCAGGGTTCAACCTCACAAAAGCAAGAAGGAGAGGCAGAAATATCATTGGCCACAGGGCTATAATCAATGTCCCAGGGCAACGTGGAGGTAACATCACCCTTTGCGCTGCCATTTCACATGATGGGGTTCTCCCTCCGTCATGCCAACATGGGCCCTTACAACACACCTCACATTCTCACATTTTAGGACCGATTGCACCACATCGTCACAGCAGGTAATGAAATGCACCAGATGCAACACACTGTCATCTGGGACAATGTGTCATTCCACCGCTCTGCTTTGGTCCAGAACTGGTTTCAACACCATCCACAGTTGACAGTACTATACCTTCCACCATACTCTCCGTTTCTAAACCCTATGGAAGAGTTTTTCTCTGCATGGCGGTGGAAGGTTTACGATCTCCAGCCCCAGGCTCAGGTACCCCTCATTCAGGCCATGGAGGACGCTTAGTCGACGCCGCAGCTGTGCAAGGAGGGATTTGACATTCAAGACGGTTCTTCCCTCGTTGTCTTGCTAATAAGGATATTGCTTGTGATGTTGATGAAATTCTCTGGCCAGATCCAGCTAGGCGAAGAGATCATGTATAGTATGTTTACTGTAGTATTTTCTGTACAATATTGTCCGTTTTTTTTCAGATAATGATTTATTGTTGTTGTTGTTATTTACTGTAATTGTAACCTGTACTGGATACAGTATTTTACGTTTGTCTGTTTACTGAGCTAACAGTGTTATGCACACTACTGTAGTAGCATGAAAACTGGGACATGTTTTGTTGTGATTCTCCATGTTGACTGATTTGGGTATATGGAGAGAAATAAATTATATTTTGCTCAGTCTGCAGCATTGGTCTTGTGTAGTGTTTGTATAGTTGCATTTTCTCTGTGTACTTCATTTTACAGTACTCTAATCACTGACAATTAGACTTGCTAAAAGTGTTTTAGGTTAGCAACAGCAGTATGTAACTGGTTCAAAAAAGATTGAAGTCATATGAAATGTGTGTTTCGTTTGGTAACAAAATATAGTTTTTATGAAGTCGTGTATAGTTTTGACAAAAGTTTTCCATTTTGCAAATGATCTGAAGTGTTGTGCTACTTTGGTGTAGTGTTTTGACAAACCGGGCCCTGTTTTCAAAATTGTGCTTAAACAATTGAAAAAAACTGTAAGGGAAAAAGGCCATTCTTGAACAAGGGGTGAGACATGTTTACTAATCTGCTAGAGAATCAGTATGACTGAATACATTAGTGAGGGTCTAATGCTTTAATATTTAATCATTTCTGCCCTCCGAATTTAAATTTGTTATATAAAAAGCCCTATTTAATTTTGTCTGGCTTGCCGTTCCAAATAAAATTGAATATTATTTGCTCATATATTTAAACAAACAATTTTCTAGGTGTAAGAAAGGCAATAAGCAAATGGGTAAACTTCGGTATGACTAAAGAGTTAATCAGGGTGATTTTTTCCACAAGTAGACAGGAATTTTCCTTTCCATGGTCCATCTTATCCATTTATGCTAACTTAAAATATATTGTAGTGAGATTATTATATTATTGTTGGATCTGATTTTAATTTCTAACATTTCAATGGCCAAAATAAATATGCCGATAATCGACAACCTACTTTTTTTGGGGGGGGGGCACATGGGACAGTCGGCGGTGCCGAGGTCGGAACCAGAGCCAGTCGGGTTGACGTTGGAGGTGAGCGAAGGGTGGAAAGCAGAGACAGTGAAGGAGTTGATGGGGAGATTGGAGGAGAGAGATATGAGAGAGCTGCTGGTTTGGTGCATAAGGCACGGCATTCGCCCTACGGAGCGTGTCAGTGAATTGATGTCACCTGGGTCAGTTCTCCATACTCGTCCTGAGGTGCGTGCTGGCCGTCTGTTGAAGACTGTGCCTGCGCCCAGAAACAGGCCTCCTGCATGTCTTCCCAGCCCTGCACGTCCTGTGCCTACGCCCAGAAACAGGCCTCCTACATGTCTTCCCATCCTGGTCAAGCCCATGCCTCCTCCTCGGACCAGTCCGCCAGTGGGTCTCCCCATCCTGGTTAAGCCTGTGCCTCCTCCTCGGACCAGGCCTCCAGTGGGTCTCCCCATCCTGGTTAAGCCTGTGCCTCCTCCTCGGACCAGGCCTCCAGTGGATCTCCCCATCCTGGTCAGTCCTGTGCCTCCTCCTAGGACCAGGCCACAAGTGGGTCTCCCCATCCTGGTCCGTCCGGTGCCACCTCCCAGGACTAGGCCTCCAGAGTGGCCTGCCTGTTCGGAGCTGCCAGAGTGGCCCGCCTGTTCGGCGCTGCCAGAGTGGCCCGCCTGTTCGGAGCTGTCAGAGTGGCCCGCCTGTTCGGAGCTGCCAGAGTGGCCCGCCTGTTCGGAGCTGCCAGAGTGGCCCGCCTGTTCGGATCTGCCAGAGTGGCCCGCCGGTCCGGATCTGCCAGAGTGGCCTGCCTGTCTGGATCTGCCAGAGTGGCCCGCCTGTCCGGATCTGCCAGAGTGGCCCGCCTGTCCGGATCTGCCATCGCCGCCCGCCAGCTGGGCACAGCCAGGGTTGTCCGCCAGCCGGGCGCAACAAGGGTCGCCCGCCAGCCGGGCGAAGTCAGGGTCGCCCACCAGACCTTCGGTGCGGCCAGGTGCGCCACCTAAGAGGGCGACGCCAAGGGTGGGGCAGAGGCCACGTCCCGCACCTGAGCCGCCGCCGTAGGAAGGCCCACCCAGACCCTCCCCTTCAGTGTCAGGTTTTGCAGCCGGAGTCCGCACCTTGGGGGGGGGGGGGTACTGTAACGCCCTGGCCATAGAGAGGGGTTTTTGTTCTTTATTTTGGTTAGGCCAGGGTGTTACATTGGGTGGGCGTTCTATGTTCTTTTTTTATGTTTTTGTATTTCTTTGTTTTGGGCCGTGTGTGGCTCCCAATCAGGCACAGCTGAAGTTTGTTGTTGTTGATTGGGAGTCACACATAAGTGCATGTTTTTCCTTTGGGGTTTTGTGGGTAATTGTTTCTGTTCAGTGTTTCACCTGACAGGACTGTTGGCTGTCAGTTTCTTATTTTGTATTTGTATAGTGTTCCATTTTATAATTAAATATGATGAACACTAACTCCGCTGCGTTTTGGTCCACTCTCTCTTCAGACAACCCTTACAGTGTCGTCCATGTCAAACACCTGTCTGATTAGAATGAATATTAGCAGACAATACCTACAGTATTTAATTCCATGGGCTATGCATTTTGTCAGAATGTTTGCATCACAACACTGAAGTGAAGTGTAAGTGGCCTCCAATAATTTTAATTGACTGGATCTTTATATTTACCACTTGGTTCCTGTTTCTGTAGTAATGAAATCAGACCATTTTTATAGGAGAGGTTAAAACATGCTAATAACGGTACTCGGAGTACATCAAAATATCCAGCAAAATTAAGGAAGTAACCATAATATTTGTTTCAGCATGATAATGCACGGCCCCCATGTCGCAAGGATCTGTACACAATTCCTGGAAGCTAAAAATGTCCCAGTTCTTCTATGGCCTGCATACTCACCTGACATGTCAGAAATGTCACCCATTGATCATGTTCGGGATGCTCTGGATTGACATGTACGACGGCGTGTTCCAGTTCCTGCCAATATCCAGCAACTTCACACAGCCATTGAAGAGGAGTGAGACAACATTCCACAGGCCACAATCAACAGCCTGATCAACTCTATGTGAAGGAGATGTCGAGCTGCATGAGGCAAATGGTGGTCACACCAGATACTGACTGGTTTTCTGATCCACGCCCCCTACCTTTTTTTTTTTGTAAAGGTAGCAGTGGCCAACAGATTCATATCTGTATTCCCAGTCATCTGAAAATGGGTTGTGCTTGATGTGACAGATGGACTGAGGGGACACAATGTCACATGTCACAATTTCTTCACCTCTTATGAACTCAGCCAGCAGCTCCTGAAGAGGAAGATCATCATTGTTGGCAAAGTTAGAAAGAATAACAGATAGTCCGTACTGCTATTAGCCCATAGAAACACATTGAATAACAGATAGTCCTTACTGCTATTAGCCCATAGAAACACATTGAATAACAGATTACTGCTATTAGCCCATAGAAACACATTGAATAACAGATTACTGCTATTAGCCCAAAGAAACACATTGAATAACAGATTACTGCTATTAGCCCATAGAAACACATTGAATAACAGATAGACCTTACTGCTATTAGCCCATAGAAACACATTGAATAACAGATAGTCCTTACTGCTATTAGCCCATAGAAACACATTGAATAACAGATAGTCCTCACTGCTATTAGCCAATAGAAACACATCAGCAGGAACTCAATTAATTCCAAACTCTGTTAAACGAGAGCTCTGAATATCTCGAATTCACCATGCAGACTGATGAGAGAAAAATACATTACCAGGATTTATGGATCAAAGAGAATGATGCATTACATACAGACTTATACACACAGCCAACAGACCTCAATACCCTGCTACGAATAGATAGTATGCATCCCTTTCCCCTCAGGAATGGTCTACCATATAGCCCAGTTATGAAGGGTTAAAATAATCTGTGGTCACTAGAAAATGACAGATAAATTCAGAATGAGAGGCTACAAGGACACAACTCTTAATTGCTGCAATGATGAAAATATCTAAAAAACCAAGTGAGGAAACTAAACCAACGAAGAAGAACAACGTAACAGTGTTTCGCGCTAAGTACACCAAGTGTTTTTGGAGAAAATGAAAGCAATCCTGATAAAGCACTGGCATATTCTCTGTTCGTCTTTCCCTCGATGCTAACTAGTCTCCCAGTTCCTGTCGCTCCTCCTCTGGCCTTGTTGCTGTATAACACTGGTTTTACAGTGGAAAATAATCTCAAGGTCAGTTCTGATAACAAGACAACAAGCATCTGCTGCTGTGCTCTGAAACATAGTGATTTACTACTCAATTAACTTCTAATACTATGGAACACCACTGGTGCTGAGATAGCTTACAAAGGGTTCTGGTAAGTCTGTAGTATTTAATGTATAGAAGTGGTATGTATGTAGTATTTCATGTATAGTAGTGGCATGTATGTAGTATTTAATGTATAGTACTGGTATGTATGTAGTATTTAATGTATAGTAGTGGTATGTATGTAGTATTTAATGTATAGTAGTGGTATGTATTTAGTATTTTAGGTTTAGTAGTGGTATGTATGTAGTATTTCATGTATAGTAGTGATATGTACGTATTATTTAATGTATAGTAGTGGTATGTATTATTTCATATATAGTAGTGGTATGTAGTATTTCATGTATAGTAGTGGTATGTATGTAGTATTTAATGTATAATAGTGGTATGTATGTAGTATTTCATGTATAGTAGTGATATGTATGTAGTATTTAATGTATAGTAGTGGTATGTATTATTTCATATATAGTAGTGGTATGTATTGTTATGTAAACTATACCTTATACCTTTTTATTATACTTAGGCAATAAAGCCTGAGGGGGTGTGGTATATGGCCAATATACCACGGCTAAGGTGTCACGCCCTGGCCATAGAGGTTTTTGTTCTCTATTTTGGTTAGGCCAGGGTGTGACTAGGGTGGGCATTCTATGTCCTTTTTTTCTATGTTTTTGTATTTCTTTGTTTTGGCCTGGTATGGCTCTCAATCACGGACAGCTGTACATCGTTGTCGCTGATTGGGAGCCATACTTAGGTAGCCTGTTTTCCTTTGGGGTTTTGTGGGTAGTTTATTTCTGTTTAGTTGTCTAACCTGACAGAACTGTGGGCTGTCGTTTTTGTTTCTTTGTTTATAGTGTTCTCTGTTTAATTAATAAATTACAAGATGAGCACTAACCACGCTGCACCTTGGTCTACTCCCTTCAACAGCCATTACGTAAGGGCTTATTGTATAGTAGTGGTATGTATATAGTATTTAATGTATAGTAGTGGTATGTATATAGTATTTAATGTATAGTAGTGGTATGTATGTAGTATTTAATGTATAGTAGTGGTATGTATGTAGTATTTAATGTATAGTAGTGGTATGTATGTAGTATTTAATGTATAGTAGTGGTATGTATGTAGTATTTAATGTATAGTAGTGGTATGTATGTAGTATTTCATGTATAGTAGTGGTATGTATGTAGTATTTAATGTATAGTAGTGGTATGTATTATTTAATATATAGTAGTGGTATGTATGTAGTATTGAATGTATAGTAGTGGTATATATGTAGTATTGAATGTATAGTAGTGGTATGTATGTAATATTTAATGTATAGAAGTGGTATGTATGTAGTATTTCATGTATAGTAGTGGTATGTATGTAGTATTTAATGTATAGTAGTGGTATGTATGTAGTATTTAATGTATAGTAGTGGTATGTATTATTTCATATATAGTAGTGGTATGTATGTAGTATTGAATGTATAGTAGTGGTATGTATGTAGTATTTAATGTATAGAAGTGGTATGTATGTAGTATTTCATGTATAGTAGTGGTATGTATGTAGTATTTAATGTATAGTAGTGGTATGTATGTAGTATTTAATGTATAGTAGTGGTATGTATGTAGTATTTAATGTATAGTAGTGGTATGTATTATTTCATATATAGTAGTGGTATGTATTGTTATGTAAACTATACCTTATACCTTTTTATTATACTTATAAGGCCTGAGGGGGTGTGGTATATGGCCAATATACCACGGCTAAGGGCTGTTGTTTTGCACAACGCAACGCAGAGTGCCTGCCTACAGCACATAGCCGTTGTGTATCGGCCTCATACCAATAACCCCCAAAGTGCCTTATTGCTATTATAAACTGAATACCAACATAATTAAAGCGGTAAAAATAAACGTTTTGTCATACCCATGGTACTCTGATATACCATGGCTGTCAACCAATCAGCATCCAGGGCTCGAAAACCCAGTTTACAATAGTGCATATATCCTCTCCTACTGTCCTCCTCTACTTTCCTTCTCTCCTCTCCTCTCCACTGCAAAAGCAGACATGTCACCTTCATCCACATCTACTTCTCATTCAGACAGTATTACACAACCAGACAAGCTTTCTCATTGAGAAGCTTTATAAGCTGAAGAGAATAAACCTTCCTCCTTATTCACCAACATGTTTCAGGACTTACAGTGAGACGCTCATTCCCTCTCTCTCGGCCCCTCTCTCTCTCTCACCCCTCTCTCTCTCTCACCCCTCTCTCTCTCTCACCCCTCTCTCTCTCTCTCTCTTTTGCCTCTCCCCTCCCTCATCTCTCTCTCTTCTGATGCTATGATTAACAGTCTGCCTCGGCAGAAGACTTAGAAGACAAGAGTGGACAGCAACTAATGTTGTATAAAGCCATGGACAACCCTGGGGTGTAGGAACTAATGTATAAAGCCATGGACAACCCTGGGGTGTAGGAACTAATGTTTAAAGCCATGGACAACCCTGGGGTGTAGGAACTAATGTTTAAAGCCATGGACAACCCTGGGGTGTAGGAACTAATGTTTAAAGCCATGGACAACCCTGGGGTGTAGGAACTAATGTATAAAGCCATGGACAACCCTGGGGTGTAGGAACTAATGTATAAAGCCATGGACAACCCTGGGGTGTAGGAACTAATGTATAAAGCCATGGACAACCCTGGGGTGTAGGAACTAATGTTTAAAGCCATGGACAACCCTGGGGTGTAGGAACTAATGTATAAAGCCATGGACAACCCTGGGACTGGATATCATTTTGAGAGGATGTTCATGTCTTTACTTCTTGCTGAATGTCAAGGCCCATTTCATTGGTTTCATTACTGGGTTGATTAAACTGACGACAGGAAGTACACACAATGTTTTATAAATCTAGAGTTGCTGGGTTACATTTACATTTTTTACATTTAAGTCATTTAGCAGACGCTCTTATCCAGAGCGACTTACAAATTGGTGCATTCACCTTATGATATCCAGTGGAACAACCACTTTAGAATAGTGCATCTAAATCTTTTAGGGGGGGGGGGGTTAGAAGGATTACTTTATCCTATCCTAGGTATTCCTTAAAGAGGTGGGGTTTCAGGTGTCTCCGGAAGGTGGTGATTGACTCCGCTGTCCTGGCGTCGTGAGGGAGCTTGTTCCACCATTGGGGTGCCAGAGCAGCGAACAGTTTTGACTGGGCTGAGCGGGAACTGTTAATTTGAAGATAGATCTCTCTCTCTCTCTCTCTCTCTCTCTCTCTCGCTCTCTCTCCCCAGTGTAGTGCAGACAGGTAAGTGTAACTGGCGTCATATGAGGGGTACCAAGGTGCAGCGTGTTGAGTGCTCATCGTAAATCTTTATGAAAATGAACACTGAATACAAAATTAAACAAAAATGACAGCCGACAGTTCTGTCAGGTTAATCTAACAAAACAGAAAACATCTACCCACACAAACCAAGGGAAAAAGGCTGCCTAAGTACGGCTTCCAATCAGAGACAACGATAGACAGCTGCCTCTGATTGGAAACCATACTCGGCCAAAACATAGAAAACAAAAACCTAGAACGCCCACCCACCTATCACACCCTGACCTAACTAAACAGAGAAAACACAGCTCTCCTAGGTCAGAACGTGACAGTAACTTTGTGCTTCAAGGAAATTCTTCTCAGTTAGAAACCCAAATATCCAGCTATAGACCGAACAGATAAGCGAGACAGAGCAGAAGAGAGAGAGAGAAAGAGAGAGAGAGAGAGATATACAGAAAGAGAGGGGCAGAAACTCCTGCAAGAAAAAAATACTTTTACATATATTTAACTTAACTTAAAATGTTTTTAAAATGTTTCTCATATACATGTAAATGCAGGCGTGTCTATGCTCAAATGCATATGCCTGAAAATATATTACAGAAATGTATGTAAATACATGGCAATGAGATATCGTCTACAAGGTGGCAAGATGGTTAATATTATGAAACAACAGTGCAATACACATGCATCAAATTCAAATTTCAAGCAATTTATTTGACAAGGATCACATTAACGCTTAAGAGTCTAATAGCAGTAATGTCTGTTATTCAATGTGTTTCTATGGGCTAATAGCAGTAAGGACTATCTGTTATTCAATGTGTTTCTATGGGCTAATAGCAGTAAGGACTATCTGTTATTCAATGTGTTTCTATGGGCTAATAGAGCTCTTTGTAAATCCATAAATCATTTTGGATGCAGAGAACCTTAGCAGCCTATGGACACAAGATACTTGGTAGTGTTTCATCAGAATGCGAAGAAGTCTTTAAGTGCATCGTAGGACCTAAACATTCAACACATGCGACACGTAGTTACAGATGTGTCACAGGCATTGGTAGTCTTACAATTCAAACTCTTAGTAAACAAGATTACATTTTTTTTGTGTGTGCAAAAAATGCATTACAGTGAAAGCACAGTGAAAGTGATACATTCTGAAAATTACACACGTGTATACAAACACAATTCTTATACTGTTATCTTGGACGATGTTGACCACAGCATTTTCTCTGTGAAGACCTTTTATTTTCTGTGGACACGGTAATGGGATAATGGGGTAATGGGCTATGGGAAGATATTTTACAATAGGAAAGCACAACTTCTAATCAACCATCGCTAACCTAATTCATTTTGAACCCGTCACGGAAACGCTTGGTAATTTAATTGCAATCCTAATTCTAGAATTCCACGTAAATGTTTGTTCATGAAAACCACAAAGCTGAAAGTGAAGTATGAATAAATGTGAGATAGTCTTATGGGACCATCTGCCATAGAATATAGAATATCTTCATGGAATATAGAATATGTACATGGAATATAGAATATCTTCATGGAAAATAGAATATGTACATGGAATATAGAATATGTACATGGAATATAGAATATGTACATGGAATATAGAATATGTACATGGAATATAGAATATCTACATGGAATATAGAATATGTACATGGAAAATAGAATATCTACATGGAATATAGAATCTCTACACGGAATATAGAACATGTACACGGAATATAGAATATCTACATGGAATATAGAACATGTACATGGAATATAGAATATGTACATGGAAAATAGAATATCTACATGGAATATAGAATCTCTACATGGAATATAGAATATCTACATGGAATATAGAATATCTACATGGAATATAGAACATGTACATGGAATATAGAACATGTACATGGGATATAGAACATGTATATTCACCATGACACCTCATCTCCTTATATACCATGACACCTCATCTCCTTATATACCATGACACCTCATCTCCTTATATACCATGACACCTCATCTCCTTATATACCATGACACCTCATCTCCTTATATACCATGACACCTCATCTCCTTATATACCATGACACCTCATCTCCTTATATACCATGATACCTCATCTCCTTATATACCATGATATCTCATTATTTTTGCTGTTTAACCTTAAACTGCCCCTGGCAATCCCCAATAGCACATTGTGCATATAATCTTGGATAGGTTCCTCTATTATGTTAAAATGTTCAAGCCGAGATACCATACTAGGGCCATTTAATTCCCTTTCCAGTTTTAGTAGACTCTTGTCTGAATCTATAAATAAATCAGTCTGACTGATTTCTGAGTTGACCGTTTTCCTCTCAAGGATATGCCCTCTTCCCTTTGCTACTACAGAACTTATCTGGAGACAAAAAGAGCAGCCAAATTCCCCATTAAACTGTTATAAGTTTTTGAAGAAAAGGTCTGACTACTGAGTCACTGACTAAAATTAAAGGAAATTCATTGCTAGTCACAAAAATACCTTAAGGATTTTTTCCATTTGACGCCTTGATCTTGCAAAGTAATACATTATACATTCATCATGTGTGGCTTTTAGGGACCAAACCATAAACTGCAGAGAAGGACGTGTCTTTTTCTCAGATGTATCTATTCTTCTGTATTTTAGTCATTGCCATTCTGACATTGCTCATCCTAATATTTACATAATTTTACTTTTAGATTGGTGTGTATTGTTCTGTATTGTTAGATAGTACTGCACTGTTGGAGGTAGGAAACACAAGTATTTCACTACACCCGCAATAACACCTGTTAAATATGTGTATGTGACCAATACAATTTGATTTGTACAGAAAGCTCATTAGTAGTACAAAGGAGTGGCTAAATTACGAGGATTTAAACAATGGAACTCCGTCCCAACTGAACGGAAGGGAAAGATTATCAGGAGAATTTAGAGGCAACAGTTCCTTTATCGATCTTACCATTATATTTACTTTATAATGTATAGAAGCTGTGTTCTCCTTTGACTCTATCAAAACTATGCATTAGATTGTTTGCAGTCTCAGGGTCCTGCAACACATTCTGAATTTGCCCTTCTAAAAGGGCAAATATTTTGAAAACAAATTGACCGTCTATCTGATTTTTACATTTGCCTTCTCACAGCTCCTGCTTGTACACTTTTTATCAGAATGTTCCACAATACTAAATCAACAATTCTCACACGTGTAGTGAAATTCCCATGTACTGTTTGGTGTAATCAAAATATTTCAAAGTACTAATGGAATTACTCCCACCCACAAGATTCATGACTTTAATGATGTCCTCGAGGTAATCATCGGTTTAAACTATGCTTCGATTTTAGAGCTAGAAAGCAGTTCATTTTGCTATTTAGATGGTTTGGGCTCAGTGTCTGTCTCACTGTCATCTGGGACTAGATAATCAGCTGAGTTGTATTGGAGACCATCAGAATCAGAACAAAGGTCATCTGGACTGGGATGAAAGCCAACCGCATGGATCGGTTCAGCACAGCCCTATTGCCGTCCACCCAGATTGCTTTGTCCAACGCTGAGGCATCTGTAAAAATTTTTTAATAAAATACTTTAAATAACATAACAAATGTTTGGTTTTGCATTGAAGTGTCTTGAAAAGGCAGCCAGGACACTTTTGACCAGCCAGAGGAAAAAACCTGTCATGTGCTACAATATCCTTTTACCCTCTCTGACCCTATTAGTAACAGTTTTAGGACAGGCATTGTTTCAGGTACCTGTGTCTTCCTATAGTAACAGTTTTAGGACAGGCATTGTTCCAGGTACCTGTGTCTTCCTATAGTAACAGTTTTAGGACAGGCATTGTTTCAGGTACCTGTGGATTCCTATAGTAACAGTACTAGGACAGTCATTGTTTCAGGTACCTGTGGATTCCTATAGTAACAGTGTTGGGACAGGCATTGCCCTCCTTGGTTGGGGAGAGAAGCACCAGATCATCAGCAAACAGTAGACATTTGACTTCAGATTCTAGTAGGGTGAGGCCGGGTGCTGCAGACTGTTCTACTGCCCTCGCCAATTTATTGATATATATGTTGTCACGTCAGTAGTTGGGAGTACGGCTAGACGGTACACTGTCCTTCTCTCAGCACATATCAAAGCTGCAGGCTAAAGTTAAATCTAGACTTGGTTTCCTCTATCGTAATCGCTCCTCTTTCACCCCCAGCTGCCAAACTAACCCTGATTCAGATGACCATCCTACCCATGCTAGATTATGGAGACGTCATTTATGGATCGGCAGGTAAGGGTGCTCTCGAGCATTCACAATCACAATTAGACCCAACCAATTTATGAGAAAACAAAAAGATAATTACTTGACACATTGGAAAGAATTTACAAAAAAACTGAGCAAACTAGAATGCTATTTGTCCCTAAACAGAGAGTACACAGTAGCAGAATACCTGACCACTGTGACTGACCCAAACTTAAGGAAAGCTTTGACTATGTACAGACTCAGTGAGCATAGCCTTGCTATTGAGAAAGGCAGCCGAAGGCAGCTCTCAAGAGAAGACAGGCTATGTGCAACACTGCCCCCAAATGAGGTGGAAACTGAGCTGCACTTCCTAACCTCCTGCCAAATGTATGACCATATTAGAGACACATATTTCCCTCAGATTACACACATCCACAAACAAATCCAATTTTGATAAACTGATCGGGGTGAGGCTGTGGCATGTGTGTCCGTGGTATTTCACCTATATCTATTAGGTGAAATACCACAGTCTGCCACCACAGCAGCAAGATTTGTAACCTGTTGCCACAAGACAAGGGCGACCAGTGAAGAACAAACACCATTGTAAATACAACCCATAATTACTTCAACTATATGCATGCTGTTACAACACTGTACATATCGATATGACGTTTTGAAATGTCTCTAAACTTTCGTGAGTATATTGTTTACTGTTAATTTCTGATTGTTTATTTCACTTTGATTTATTATCTATGTAAGCCTCTCACCAGGCTCGAATTTGACTCTGACGATATTACCTTACTAACAATATCTGAACAGCATGGGATGTTAGGTGAGAAGGACATCTCCAATAAGAATTATTGTATTGTATTGTATTTGTATTATGGATTGTATTATCTATTGTAAACTCGCTGATGACAAACTAGGGGATTACCTTCAGATAGAATGATTGGAGGTTTTTTGTTATTATATAACCATATGCTTTCCCATGCATTTCAAATGAAACAGTAAATGACTCCACCAACACAAACAGACATAAAGTTCAAGATGTATATTATCACATTCTCAATGTACCACATGAAAATAAATGAAAATAATAAACCCTGATGAGTCGTTCACAACCCATGTCCATTTTACTGGCAAGCTTGCTTATACCCGTTGGAGCTCATGAAAATGAAGCCCAAAGGACCCCACCATTGTGCTACTCGTAGATATTTCCTAAGCGCAGAATAGCAGTTCCGTGCAGGTTTCCTCTCAAGATCCACAGCAAGTACAGCTATCAATGCATTCCATTTTACATATTTAGCAGACACTCTTATCCAGAGCAACTTACAGTAGTGAATGCATACATTTCATGCATTTTTTTTGTACTGGCCCCCCGTGGGAATCAAACCCACAACCTTGGCGTTGCAAACACCATGCTGGCGTTGCAAACACCATGCTCTACCAACTGAGCCACAGGGAACCCTGTACTGCAGGCAGTGCTCCATAGCAGCAACAGATATCCCATGAACTGGCTAATCTTCCCCAAGAAATTCTCTCCAGGTGTAGCACGATGCTAGGCTAACCTCGAGGCTGTCCAATACCTCCACGATGCTAGGCTAACCTCAAGGCTGTCCAATACCTCCACGATGCTAGGCTAACCTCAAGGCTGTCCAATACCTCCACGATGCTAGGCTAACCTCAAGGCTGTCAAATACCTCCACGATGCTAGGGTAACTTCAAGGCTGTCAAATACCTCCACGATGCTAGGCTAACCTCAGTCTCAGTCTCTACTAAATCTCTACTAAATCTTGCTTAACAAAATAATAATAACTCTCTTATAAAATCCAATCAGTAATTTCCCTTCAAAACTCGGTGAGATTTGTTCTATTTTTATCATGTTATTTTATCGTTTTTCTTCACCAACACTGATAACGGCTCTCCCTCTTTCCCAGGCCTCCATTTAACCAGGTCAACTCTCACATTGGCCACAGATTAAGCTACCTTATTGGTCAAAACTTAAACTTAAAATTAAACCAACCCTTATTCTCTTATACATTAAAAATATTCCTTCAAAATAAATTAACTACATTGCAATTCAGGAGCAATTTAATCACCTTTTAAATCAAATACCAATTAATTATAACAAATAAACTCTAAACTTGGTTTGAACAAGGCTATTAAATCTATTTCACTTGCTTTGGCGATGTAAACCTATGTTTCTCAAGCCAATAAAGTCATTTAAATTGAATTGAGAGAGATAGTGAGGCTCTGGCTTTAATAGTGGTCCTCCCTGAGTCTCTCAGGGCCCGGGGGGGGGCGAGACCTGTCACTCGGCCATCGAGCGGACGTTATTGAGGAAGGTAATTGGCGACCGGTCTCATCTCTGGAGGTTTTCGGTGGGCAATGCAGTACTGTTAGAGGATGGAGGGACTCGACCGTTAATCAGGAGACGGGGGACAAAGAGGAAGTAAAGTCACATTTCCTCTTCTTCTTCTCATCCTCATCCTCCTCATCCTCTTTTCCTGACAGAATCAAAGCGCCCGGCCCTCTCCTCAACGTGTCTTCAGTGGAAGGAGAAGAGGATACACGATAACTCACTCAACAAGGTAACGTGCTATTGGATGCTGTAATAATGTGGTCGAGATATGATAAAGCTGTCACACACACAGACACACACACACAGACAGACACACACACAGACAGACACACACACAGACACACAGACACACAGACAGACACACACACACACACACACACACACACAGACAGACACACACACAGACACACACACAGACACACACACACACAGACACACACACACACACACACACACAGACACACACACACAGACCCACACACACACACACACACACACACACACACACACACACACACACACACACACACACACACAGGTGTTTCAGGAACTCCTCTGAGATTTATAGTTTGACCCCACAGTGACCGTGTGTATTTTATTGTAGCCCCAAGACATGGATAGAAAACCAGGTGTTGAACCTTGTTGTAGTCTGACTAGGTATCATCACCTAAAGGTGTAAATAAAATAACACCTTACAGAATAACACAACAGTCACACATGTTGTCAGAGAACTGTGCCAGTGCCTAAAGAAATGGAAAACAACAATGTCATAGTACACACCAACTTCCTGCTGACTGGTACAGACTGGTCAGGACACAGGAAATCATTTTGTGGCTAGTTGACTACATGGACAGGGCTTCTTTTGTCAAGCACTGATTTGGGTGAGGCTAATGTGTGTGTGTGTGTGTGTGTGTGTGTGTGTGTGTGTGTGTGTGTGTGTGTGTGTGTGTGTGTACTTGTCCGTCGGTGTTATTGCCCGTGAGTTGCGCATCCGTGTTGTGAGTGTGCATGCACGTGTGTGTGTGTGTGTGTGTGTGTATGCACACGTTCCGTTGGCTTCAGTGCCCTTGAGTTGCACATGCGTGTTGTGAGGGAGTGTGTGTGTGGTATGGGTGTGTGGTGTGTGTGAGTGTGTGGTGTGTGTGAGTGTGTGTGTGAGTGTGTGGTGTGTGAGTGTGTGTGAGTGTGTGGTGTGTGAGTGTGTGTGAGTGTGTGTGGAGGCTGTATAGTAGCAGATGCCTGACCACTAGGAGAGGTTCAGATCTGATTTTCTCAGCTGTCTTCCTCCTCTCCTGGGACAGTTTACAGCAGAAAGGACTGGTTTAATAAGATCCTTACTAAACATGTTATGTTCCTCTCTATATCTACCATTCTACCTCTTTATCTCGCCATTCACTGAACTGATTCACCAACTACACTCAAAAAACAGAGACCTGGACATCCTTTCTGTCTATCTTTTTACTCTGTCCTCTCTCTGTCTCTCTGTCCTCTCTCTGTCCTCTCTATGTCTCTCTGTCCTCTCTCTGTCTCTCTGTCCTCTCTCTGTCCTCTCTCTGTCCTCTCTCTGTCTCTCGGTCCTCTCTCTGTCTCTCTGTCCTCTCTCTGTCCTCTCTATGTCTCTCTGTCCTCTCTCTGTCTCTCTGTCCTCTCTCTGTCTCTCTGTCCTCTCTCTGTCTCTCTGTCCTCTCTCTGTCCTCTCTCTGTCCTCTCTCTGTCTCTCGGTCCACTCTCTGTCTCTCTCTGTCTCTCTCTGTCTCTCTGTCTCTCTGTCCTCTCTCTGTCCTCTCTCTGTCCTCTTACCGTCTTTTTCTGTCTCTCTGTCCTCTCTCTGTCTCTCTGTCCTCTCTCTGTCCTCTCTCTGTCTCTCTGTCTCTCTCTGTCCTTTCTTTGTCTCTCTGTCCTCTCTGTCTCTCTCTGTCTCTCTCTCTGTCCTTTGTCCTCTCTCTTTCTCTCTGTCTGTCTCTCTCTGTCTCTCTTTCTCCATGCTCTCTCTCTGTCCTCTCTTTGTCTCTCTGTCCTCTCTGTCTCTATCTGTCTCTCTCTGTCGCTCTCTATCGCTCTCTCTGTCTCTCAATTCTCAATTCAATTCAATGGGCTTTATTGGCATTGGAAACAAAAAGCCCATTTCTAGGCAGAGTTGTAAAGAAAAAGCTATATCTCAGACTGACCAATAAAAAGAAAAGATTAAGATGGGCAAAAGAACACAGACACTGGACAGAGGAACTCTACCTGGAAGGCCAGCATCCCGGAGTCGCCTCTCCACTGTTGACGTTGAGACTGGTGTTTTGCGGGGTATTATTTAATGAAGCTGCCAGTTGAGGACGTGTGAGGCGTCTGTTTCTCAAACTAAACACTTGAATGTACTTGTCCTCTTGCTCAGTTGTGCACCGGGGCCTCCCACTCCTCTTTCATTTCTGGTTAGAGCCAGTTTGCTCTGTTCTGTGAAGGGAGTAGTACACAGCGTTGTACGTGATCTTCAGTTTCTTGGCAATTTCTCACGTGGAATAGCCTTCATTTCTCAAATCATAATCGAACCCATAAATGCTGATGCTCCAGATACTCAACTAGTCTAAAGGTCAGTTTTATAGCTTCTTTAATCAGAACAACAATTTTCAGCAGTGCTAACATAATTGCAAAATGGTTTTCTAATGATCAAATAGCCTATTAAAATTATAAACTTGGATTAGCCAACTCAACGTGCCATTGGAACACAGGAGTGATGGTTGCTGATAATTGGCCTCTGTACGCCTATCTAGATATTCTATAAAAATGTCCGTACTGTGATGTCCGTACTGTGTGATGCCTAAGACAGCGCTACAGGGAGACAGGACGGACAGCTGATTGTCCTTGCAGTGGCAGACCACGTGCAACAACACCTGCACAGGATCGGTACATCCAAACATCACACCTGCAGGACAGGTACAGGATGGCAACAACAACTGAGTTACACCAGGAATGCACAATCCCTCCATCAGTGCTCAGGCTGTTCGCAATATGCTGAGAGAGACTGGACTGAGGGCTTGTAGGCCTGTTGTAAGGCAGGTCCTCACCAGACATCACCGGCAACAACGTCGCCTATGTGCACAAACCCACCGTCGCTGTACCAGACAGGACTGGCAAAAAGTGCTCTTCAAAGGAATGAGCGTTACACCGAGGCCTGTACTCTGGAACGGGATCGATTTGGAGGTGGAGGGTCCGTCATGGTCTGGGGCGGTGTGTCACAGCATCATCGGACTGAGCTTGTTGTCATTGCAGCAATCTCAATGCTGTGCGTTACAGGGAAGACATCCTCCTCCCTCATGTGGTACCCTTCCTGCAGGCTCATCCTGACATGACCCTCCAGCATGACAATGCCACCAGCCATACTGCTCGTTCTGTGTGGGATTTCCTGCAAGACAGGAATGTCAGTGTTCTGCCATGGCCAGCGAAGAGCCCGGATCTCAATCCCATTGAGCACGTCTGGGACCTGTTGGATCAGAGGGTGAGGGCTAGGGCCATTCCTCACAGAAATGTCTGGGAACTTGCAGGTGCCTTGGTCAAAGAGTGGGGTAACATCTCACAGCAAGAACTGGCAAATCTGGTGCAGTCCATGAGGAGGAGATGCACTGCAGTACTTAATGCAGCTGGTGGCCACACCAGATACTGACTGTTACTTTTGATTTTGACCCCCTTTGTTCAGGGACACATTATTCCATTTCTGTTAGTCACATGTCTGTGGAACTTGTTCAGTTTATGTCTCAGTTGTTGAATCTTGTTAAGTTCATACAAATGTTTACACATGTTAAGTTTTCAGAAAGTCAACGCAGTTGACAGTGAGATGAAGTTTCCATTTTTGCTGAGTTTTATATATATATATATATATATATATATATATATATATAAGCTGTTTCAGTCTCCCCGGGGCATTCACTGTTTTCACTGTTGTACAAACCTCCCAGTAGTCACTGTTTTAACAAATCTCCCAGTAGTCACTGTTTTAACAATCCTCCCAGTAGTCATTGTTTTAAAACCTCCCAGTAGTTACTGTTTTAACAAACCTCTCAGTAGTCACTGTTTTAACAATCCTCCCAGTAGTCATTGTGTTAAAACCCCCCCAGTAGTCACTGTTTTAACAAACCACCAAGTAGTCACTGTTTTAACAAACCTCACAGTAGTCATTGTTTTAAAACCTCCCAGTAACCACTGTTTTAACAAACCTCCCAGTAGCCACTATTTTAACAAACTTCCCAGTAGTCATTGTTTTAACAAACCCCCCAGTAGTCACTGTTTTAACAAACCTCCCAGTAGTCACTGTTTTAACAATCCTCCCAGTAGTCACTGTTTTAACAAACCCCCCAGTAGTCACTGTTTTAACAATCCTCCCAGTAGTCACTGTTTTAACAAACCCCCAGTAGTCACTGTTTTAACAAACCACCTACTAGTCACTGTTTTGCTAAAAAGCATTCAGAAACCGGTTTTTGTTTCTTTAAAAGGGCCCTTTTAAATCAGGGTGCCTTGTCCAGATCTTTTAAATCAGGGTGCCTTGTCCAGATCTCTTAATTTCATGTCCATGTCCTGTGGACACAGAACATGTTTTTGATGTTTTTCTTGTCGTTGTTTAATTTCAGGTAACCATGTGACTCTTTATTTTCTGATAGAACAAACAGCTGCTATTTTTCTCCAAAACATCTCTCCTTTTCTGTGAAACCACCCTCCTTTTCTCCAAAACAGCCCTCCTTTTCTCCAAAACACCTCTCCTTTTCTGTGAAACCACCCTCCTTTACTCCAAAACACCTCTCCTTTTCTCCAAAACACCTCTCCTTTTCTACAAAACACCTCTCCTTTTCTACAAAACACCTCTCCTTTTCTACAAAACACCTCTCCTTTTCTCCAAAACCTCTCCTTTTCTGTGAAACCACCCTCCTTTTCTCCAAAACACCTCTCCTTTTCTCCAAAACATCTCTCCTTTTCTGTGAAACCACCCTCCTTTTCTCCAAAACACCTCTCCTTTTCTCCAAAACACCTCTCCTTTTCTCCAAACCACCTCTCATTTTCTACAAAACACCTCTCCTTTTCTACAAAACACCTCTCCTTTTCTCCAAAACACCTCTCCTTTTCTACAAAACACCTCTCCTTTTCTACAAAACACCTCTCCTTTTCTACAAAACACCTCTCCTTTTCTTCAAAACACCTCTCCTTTTCTACAAAACACCTCTCCTTTTCTGTGAAACACCTCTCCTTTTCTGTGAAACACCTCTCCTTTTCTACAAAACTCATTTTCTGTGAAATACCTCTCCTTTTCTACAAAACTCATTTTCTGTGAAACACCTCTCCTTTTCTACAAAACTCATTTTCTGTGAAATACCTCTCCTTTTCTCCAAAAGTCCTTTTCTCCAAAACACCTCTCCTTTTCACAGATCTCTGTTTGATCCAGCCGTGTGGTAACCAGCTGGCTGGTTGACCTCCTCCCCAAATCTAAGAAAACTAAGAGAAGGGTCTGTAGAATGGGAACTGTCACATCATCCCCCATCTCCCTATTTTCCTACTAACACACACACACATATATCAGTCTGCCACAGGCATACACAAAAACGCACACATACACACTCACACTCAGATGCACACACACTCACTCACACCTACACACACACACGCATGCACAAATACACACAAACACACACAAACACATCTGTGAAAAGGAGAGGTGTTTTGGAGAAAAGGACTTTTGGAGAAAAGGAGAGGTATTTCACAGAAAATGACCTTCAATAAATCAGCCCCATTACAACACACATCTCACGTTGTACTCTAAACCAGTATGTCAAGTGTGTACTATCATGCTATAACACCACTATGTCAGGTGTCTCATATCATGTTTTAACACCACTATGTCAGGTGTCTCCTATCATGCTATAACACCGCTATGTCAGGTGTCTCCTATCATGCTATAACACCGCTATGTCAGGTGTCTCCTATCATGCTATAACACCGCTATGTCAGGTGTCTCCTATCATGCTATAACACCACTATGTCAGGTGTCTCCTATCATGCTATAACACCAGTATGTCAGGTGTCTCCTATCATGCTATAACACCGCTATGTCAGGTGTCTCCTATCATGCTATAACACCGCTATGTCAGGTGTCTCCTATCATGCTATAACACCACTATGTCAGGTGTCTCCTATCATGCTATAACACCAGTATGTCAGGTGTCTCCTATCATGTTTTAACACCAGTATGTCAGGTGTCTCCTATCATGCTATAACACCAGTATGTCAGGTGTCTCCTATCATGCTATAACACCAGGATGTCAGGTGTCTCCTATCATGCTATAACACCGCTATGTCAGGTGTCTCCTATCATGCTATAACACCACTATGTCAGGTGTCTCCTATCATGCTTTAACACCACTATGTCAGGTGTCTCCTATCATGCTATAACACCACTATGTCAGGTGTCTCCTATCATGCTACAACACCACTATGTCAGGTGTCTCCTATCATGCTATAACACCGCTGTGTCAGGTGTCTCCTATCATGCTATAACACCGCTATGTCAGGTGTCTCCTATCATGCTATAACACCACTATGTCAGGTGTCTCCTATCATGCTATAACACCACTATGTCAGGTGTCTCCTATCATGCTATAACACCAGTATGTCAGGTGTCTCCTATCATGCTATAACACCAGTATGTCAGGTGTCTCCTATCATGCTATAACACTGCAATGTCAGGTGTCTCCTATCATGCTATAACACCGCTATGTCAGGTGTCTCCTATCATGCTATAACACCGCTATGTCAGGTGTCTCCTATCATGCTATAACACCACTATGTCAGGTGTCTACTATTATGCTATAACACCAGGATGTCAGGTGTCTCCTATCATGCTATAACACCGCTATGTCAGGTGTCTACTATCATGCTATAACACCGCTATGTCAGGTGTCTCCTATCATGCTATAACACCGCTATGTCAGGTGTCTCCTATCATGCTATAACACCACTATGTCAGGTGTCTACTATTATGCTATAACACCAGGATGTCAGGTGTCTCCTATCATGCTATAACACCGCTATGTCAGGTGTCTACTATCATGCTATAACACCAGTATGTCAGGTGTCTCCTATCATGCTATAACACCGCTATGTCAGGTGTCTACTATCATGCTATAACACCAGGATGTGTTGGTTGTTACTGGTGTCTTCCCAAACAAGTATTACCAAGACATAACTGAAGGGAACACCACCATTAAAGGAAACCCCCAAAACGAGGTTCAGGAGATACTCTTCTACTTGCATATCATATATGTAAAGCTGATCTGAAACAAACTTGTGGTGGTGAAACATGTTCTGTGTACTAACAGCACTGTGCTTCACATTGTTACCCAGGGCCTTTGATCCCTCTGAATAGTGTGTTTCATTTTACACTGATCAGAAATATAAACGCATCGTGCAACACTTTCAAAGATTTTATTGAGTTAATGTTCACATCAGAAAATCAGTCTATAGCAATATATTCATTAGGCCTTAAGCTATGGATTTCACATGACTGGGGCGCAGCCATGGGTGGGTCAGAATTAGTTTTTCCTCACAAAATATCTTTATTAAAGGCAGAGATACTCCTTAGCCCCCCCCCCCCCCCCACCCCCACCCCCCCAGACGATCCTGCAGGCGAACAAGCTAGATGTGGACCTATTGCCAAATTAAAAAAAATCAAGTTTGAGGTGACTTATGGTTGAGAAATGAACAAGAAATTATCTGGCAACAGATCTGGTGGACATTCCTGCAGTCAGCATGCCAACAATGATCCTAGCTAGGTAAACAATGATCCTAGCTAGGGAAACAATGAACCTAGCTAGGGAAACAATGAACCTAGCTAGGGAAACAATGATCCTAGCTAGGGAAACAATGATCCTAGCTAGGGAAACAATGTGTAAGTTAACACATGTCACGTAACATTCTAACCAGACCAGTTAGTACTCTCTCCCCTCTACTTCACCTCCCAGACTTCACTTCCCAGACTTCACTTCCCAGACTTCACTTCCCAGACTTCACTTCCCAGACTTCACCACCCAGACTTCACCACCCAGACTTCACCACCCAGCTTCACTTCCCAGATTTCACTTCCCAGGCTTTACGTTCAAGACACATTAGTTGAATCCAGCTTGACTTCTCCTCTGACTCTGTTCACAACTCACATTGTATGAAGCGATGAACGAACAGTTAAACATCAGAGTTTGTTTAAAAGGCTGAGTCATTGTAAACAATGTTAATAAAATAAACTGTTAATTATGTTTTCATTTTTTATTTCCATGAGCGATGGAATGAGTTTTCAATGTAATATGCCGGTGCTATAAGTTATTTAAATGCATTTTGTCTGTAGTGAACCATAGCTACAGTAGATACATACAGCGGTTTAAAACTAAACTAGAAGTCATGTCATTGTTCTGAACAGAGACTGGTTCTTTGAGCTTTTGGATTGAAAGTTGATTAAAAGCCACCCCAAAAAAATAATGTAGAAATATTATCTCTTTAAGTCTTTTCCCAGACGGGTTTAAAAATAAGCTTTGTTTTTGATGAAACTAATACATTCATCGATTATTCACATCTCCTTTATTTTATTGGTCTGTCTGCACATATTGGGGAAGGAGACATACATATTTTACACATTTTTCAAACAATTTAAATATTAGTTGCCAAATGACTGTCCCATGTGAATTATTTATCCTAAGTTTTCCTTTGAAACAGAGGCACTGGGAAGATTCATTGACCTGATAATTACTTTAAACCCACTTTTCTAAAACAAACTTTTTATTGGGTCGAATATGGCTGCTCCTAAACAGATGCTCGTCTGTTGTTCACTCACTGCGCACTTCAATTTTTTTATCTAAAGTAAAAATTAAAGTTAAACATCGTATTTACAGAGGTTATATTTAAACAATAAGGCACGAGGGTCTATGGTATAGGGCCAATATACCACAGCTAAGGGTTGTTCTTAGGCACAACTAAACGCTATTATTATTATCATTGCTATTATTAGCTAGTTACCAACATAATTAGAGCAGTAAAAAAAAAAAAAAAGTGTGGGGGTCATACCCGTAGTATACGGTCTGATATACCATGGCTGTCAGCCAATCAGCATTCAGGGCTCGAACCACCCAATTTAATGAAATTTATACCATGGGCATTGTTGAATACTCCTTTCTGATTAGCTTGAAGGGCATTCTATATCGTGCATTATTTCCCTACGTATAATGCACGGTATAATGAAATGGCTATGAAGTTCATTCTTACATTAGTGTTTAGGGGGATAAAATAAACATAGCTTTTAGAGCTGAGCGGGATACAACCAAATGATACAACGGAGTCTCAGAAGCACAGTGCACTTTGTTTCCATTTCTGTAGGCCTTACAATAGCTGAGTTATTACAATGTGTGTGTCCAAATTCTGGGACAAAAGGGAGATAACGCAGAGGTCAGTGGCACCACAATGTCAGAAACTGAAATATATCAAGACGGGATATCAACGCGACAGTCAGGGTTAATACAATAATATGAAATTAAATATAATTAAATATACAAACATATGGAAAGGGGGTTGGGTTAAATGTAGGAAGACACATTTCAGTTGAAGACATTCAGTAGTACAAATGACTAGGTATTCCCCCCCCTCTCCCTTTTCCCTTTACACGCTACTAAAGTAACCAGAGGTAATACAGTCCGGGTGTTAGTGTGCTTGTTACGGAAACTTATGGAATTTCACTCAACATATTCTGCTCACCCCTGCTCTAAAACCATTGAGCTAAAGACACCAAATGAACACGATAGACTGCTTCAGATTAGATTACCTGAGAAGACACCAAATTAACACGATAGACTGATTCAGATTAGATTACCTGAGAAGACACCAAACTGACACGATAGACTGCTTCAGACTAGATTACCTAGTGGTCCCGTGTGGCTCAGTTGGTAGGGCATGGTGTTTATAATGCCAGGGTTGTGTGCTCGATTCCCACAGGGGACCAGTACAGAGAAAACATTTGTGAAATGTATGCATTCACTACTGTAAGTCGCTGTGGATAAGAGTGACTGTAATGTACCTGAGAAGACACCAAATTAACATGATAGACTCCTTCAGACTAGATTACCTGAGAAAATATTTGTTATACTATTTCTACTTTTTAAACCATAACAATATACACAGCATATGAAACATTAGGAACACCTCTACTTTTACCCTCAGAACAGCCTCAACTCGTCAGGGCATGGGACTCTACAAGGTGTCGAAAGCATTTCACAGGGATGCTGGCCCATGTTGACTCCAATGCTTCCCACAGTTGTATCAAGTTGGCTGGACGTCCTTTGGGGGGTGGACCATTCTTGATACACACAGGGAAACTGTTGAGTGTGAAAAACCCAGCAGCGTTGCAGTTCTTGACACACACAAACAGGTACGCCTGGCCCCTACTACCAAATCCCGTTCAAAGACAGTTAAATATTTTGTCTTGCCCGTTCACCCTCTGAATGGCACACCCACACAATCCATGTCTCAATTGTCTCAAGGCTTAAAAATCCTTCTTTCTATACATAACCTGTCTCTTCCCCTTCGTCTACACTGATTGAAGTGATGTTAACAAGTTACATCAATAACGGATAATAGCTTTCACCTGGATTCACCTTGTCTGTCTATGTCACGGAAAGAGCAGGTGTTCCACTTTCAAAAGGTTCTGAGCGGAGAAGTAGAAGTTGTGTCTAGTGGTCGATACATTTAACATAAACAACCAATTGTTCCAGGACTCGAAGATTCCAACGTGGCTGTGAGTGATAGCTACCTCCTACTGAAGTATTCCCCAATACATATCGCACCACATTACAAATTATAATTCTGGATACTTACTATTTTTGTTACGCATGATGGACTCATTCGCTTTTTTTTTAATTCATGCATAGAGATCCTTAGAGGTGGAGATAAAATAAGATTTGGATTAATGTGAAGGCAAAAATGGGTGAGGCTGACCCTTTAAAAAATACCAATGTATTTTATGTGTTTATTTCTTTTGAAGACTGCACACCCAGTAAAATAGAAGAAAAAAAAAATTTGGTTTGGATTTTGATGATATTGGCTAATTGCAGAGATTGGTATATATTATGACTTTAAACCTGGTACATTGTACTGCCCTTTTTTGGCAGATGGGAATTAGAAGAAATTTAATATAAGATACAAGTAAAATGTAAGGCTAAAATAAAAGATTACTGGAGGAGAATTAAACCTACTGGAGTAGGTCTATACATAACCTGTCTACTGGGGTAGGTCTATACATAACCTGTCTACTGGGGTAGGTCTATACATAACCTGTCTACTGGAGTAGGTCTATACATAACCTGTCTACTGGGGTAGGTCTATACATAACCTGTTTACTGGGGTAGGTCTATACATAACCTGTTTACTGGGGTAGGTCTATACATAACCTGGAGTAGGTCTATACAAAACTTGTCTACTGGGGTAGGTCTATACATAACCTGTCTACTGGGGTAGGTCTATACATAACTTGTCTACTGGAGGAGGTCTATACAAAACTTGTCTACTGGAGTAGGTCTATACATAACCTGTCTATTGGGGTAGGTCTATACACAACCTGTCTACTGGGGTAGGTCTATACACAACCTGTCTACTGGGGTAGGTCTATACATAACCTGTCTACTGGAGTAGGTCTATACATAACCTGGAGTAGGTCTATACAAAACTTGTCTACTGGGGTAGGTCTATACATAACCTGTCTACTGGGGTAGGTCTATACATAACCTGTCTACTGGGGTAGGTCTATACATAACCTGTCTATTGGGGTAGGTCTATACATAACCTGTCTATTGGGGTAGGTCTATACATAACCTGTCTACTGGAGTAGGTCTATACATAACCTGTCTACTGGGGTAGGTCTATACATAACCTGTTTACTGGGGTAGGTCTATACATAACCTGTTTACTGGGGTAGGTCTATACATAACCTGGAGTAGGTCTATACAAAACTTGTCTACTGGGGTAGGTCTATACATAACCTGTCTACTGGGGTAGGTCTATACATAACTTGTCTACTGGAGGAGGTCTATACAAAACTTGTCTACTGGAGTAGGTCTATACATAACCTGTCTATTGGGGTAGGTCTATACACAACCTGTCTACTGGGGTAGGTCTATACACAACCTGTCTACTGGGGTAGGTCTATACATAACCTGTCTACTGGAGTAGGTCTATACATAACCTGGAGTAGGTCTATACAAAACTTGTCTACTGGGGTAGGTCTATACATAACCTGTCTACTGGGGTAGGTCTATACATAACCTGTCTACTGGGGTAGGTCTATACATAACCTGTCTATTGGGGTAGGTCTATACATAACCTGTCTATTGGGGTAGGTCTATACATAACCTGTCTACTGGAGTAGGTCTATACATAACCTGTCTACTGGGGTAGGTCTATACATAACCTGTTTACTGGGGTAGGTCTATACATAACCTGTTTACTGGGGTAGGTCTATACATAACCTGGAGTAGGTCTATACAAAACTTGTCTACTGGGGTAGGTCTATACATAACCTGTCTACTGGGGTAGGTCTATACATAACTTGTCTACTGGAGGAGGTCTATACAAAACTTGTCTACTGGAGTAGGTCTATACATAACCTGTCTATTGGGGTAGGTCTATACACAACCTGTCTACTGGGGTAGGTCTATACACAACCTGTCTACTGGGGTAGGTCTATACATAACCTGTCTACTGGGGTAGGTCTATACATAACCTGTCTACTGGAGTAGGTCTATACATAACCTGTCTACTGGAGTAGGTCTATACATAACCTGTCTACTGGGGTAGGTCTATACATAACCTGTCTACTGGGGTAGGTCTATACATAACCTGTCTACTGGAGTAGGTCTATACATAACCTGTCTACTGGGGTAGGTCTATACATAACCTGGAGTAGGTCTATACATAACCTGTCTACTGGGGTAGGTCTATACATAACCTGCCTACTGGAGTAGGTCTATACATAACCTGTCTACTGGGGTAGGTCTATACATAACCTGTCTACTGGAGTAGGTCTAGACATAACCTGGAGTAGGTCTATACATAACCTGCCTACTGGACTAGGTCTATACATAACCTGTCTACTGGGGTAGGTCTATACATAACCAGTCTACTGGAGTAGGTCTATACACAACCTGGAGTAGGTCTATACATAACCTGTCTACTGGGGTAGGTCTATACATAACCTGGAGTAGGTCTATACATAACCTGTCTACTGGAGTAGGTCTATACATAACCTGGAGTAGGTCTATACATGACCTGTCTACTGGGCTAGGTCTATACATAACCTGTCTACTGGAGTAGGTCTATACATAACCTGGAGTAGGTCTATACATAACCTGGAGTAGGTCTATACATAACCTGGGGTAGGTCTATACATAACCTGTCTACTGGAGTAGGTCTATACATAACCTGGAGTAGGTCTATACATAACCTGTCTACTGGGGTAGGTCTGTACATAACCTGTCTACTGGAGTGGGTCTATACATAACCTGGAGTAGGTCTATACATAACCTGTCTACTGGGGTAGGTCTGTACATAACCTGTCTACTGGAGTAGGTCTATACATAACCTGTCTACTGGGGTAGGTCTATACATAACCTGTCTACTGGGGTAGGTCTATACATAACCTGGGGTAGGTCTACACATAACCTGGGGTAGGTCTATACATAACCTGTCTACTGGAGTAGGTCTATACATAACCTGTCTACTGGAGTAGGTCTATACATAACCTGGAGTAGGTCTATACATAACCTGGGGTAGGTCTATACATAACCTGGGGTAGGTCTATACATAACCTGTCTACTGGAGTAGGTCTATACATAACCTGTCTCCTGGAGTAGGTCTATTCATAACCTGGAGTAGGTCTATACATAACCTGTCTGCTGGGGTAGGTCTATACATAACCTGTCTACTGGGGTAGGTCTATACATAACCTGGAGTAGGTCTATACTTAAACCTGTTGAGGATCTTATCCCGATCTTATCCCGGTATTGGGATTCATTGTCATGTGACCATGGCGGGGAATTCAAAACTGCAAGAGTAATCATTTCAAAAAATCAAATAATCAACTATTTTCCTCCATTTGAAAGATATATCTCCTAAATCTAACCACGCTGTCCGATTTTCAGAGGCATTACGGAGAATGCATAAAGTTAGGTTATGTGAGGAGAGTACATTGACAATAGCTGCGTGTAATGTTTAGCCAATTCAAAGAAGGGCATCAACAGACAGAAAACTAGCTAGAATTATGCACTTACCTTTGACAATCTGCATCAGATGACACTCATAGGACATTATGTTATACAATACATGCATTTTTAGTTCCATCAAGTTCATATTTATATCCAAAAACAGCATTTACAGTCGCGGTGAAATTCAGAATTTTTTTCGGCTCGAATGCACCCAGTGAATCCAGCATTACAAATCACGGAATTACTATTCGAAAACATTGGTAAATTATAATATTGTCATTCAAAGAATAATATATTATCATCTCGTAATTGCTACCGAATGGCCAGATCTCAAAATAACTTTACTGGGAAATCACATTTTGCATAAACTGGGTACTACGCTAACAACAATAAGCTATATGCTAAGCTAAGCTAAGCTATACCGTTAGCATTAGCATCATCTAATATCGATAATAACATTCTAAATATCCCCTTACCTTTGATTATCTCCATCAGAAGGCGCTGCCAGAGATCCCAGGTCCAGAACAAATGTGGTTTCTTTTGACAAAGTTCATAATTTATGTCCAAATAGTTAGCGTTCAGTAGGCTCCCACAAAATGAGGTGGGCAGTGTAAAGTCACGTCGAAAAGCTAAAGAAAACCTAGTAAATAATCTATTTACGTTTGTTTAAACATGTCAAACGTTGTTTAGCACTAATCTTTTGTTCCATTTTTAACGTGAAACATCAGTAAACATCAGTAATATTTTCACACAACCTATCAAGTGTCTAGAATAAACGATAATGACAAAGGCACTCTTCTCAGATTCATGCGCAGGCGCAAAAAATGAAGTGATGACGTGTCAACTTGTAAGCTTTCTAATTCGGTGTGTATTTATCACAGATGCTTCCAACAACTTTCTAAAGATCGTTGACATCTAGTGGAAGCAGTAGGAGTTGCGAACTGAATCCTTTCTCACTGTGGTATCTTTAAAACAATGACACTAAATAGTACAGTCACAAAATTCTCATTTTTTTTAATCTATTTTTCACAGGTTTTTGCCTGCAATATGAGTTTTGTTATACTTACAGACACCATTCAAACTGTTTTAGAAAATTCAGAGTGTTTTCTATCCGAATGTGTTAATAATATGCATATCCTAGCTTCTGAGTTGGTGTAGGAGGCAGTTAAAAATGGGCACATATTTCTTTCAAAATTCTCAATACTGCCCCCGTGGCCCGTAGAGGATAACCTGTCTACTGGGGTAGGTCTATACATAACCTGTCTACTGGAGTAGGTCTATACATAACCTGGAGTAGGTCTATACATAACCTGTCTACTGGAGTAGGTCTATACATAACCTGGAGTAGGTCTATACATAACCTGTCTACTGGAGTAGGTCTATACATAACCTGTCTACTGGAGTAGGTCTATACATAACCTGTCTACTGGAGTAGGTCTATACATAACCTGCCTATTGGGGTAGGTCTATACATAACCTGTCTACTGGGGTAGGTCTATACATAACCTGTCTACTGGAGTAGGTCTATACATAACCTGTTTACTGGGGTAGGTCTATACATAACCTGTTTACTGGGGTAGGTCTATACATAACCTGTCTACTGGAGTAAGTCTATACATAACCTGTTTACTGGGGTAGGTCTATACATAACCTGGAGAAGGTCTATACATAACCTGTTTACTGGGGTAGGTCTATACATAACCTGTCTACTGGGGTAGGTCTATACATAACCTGTCTACTGGAGTAGGTCTACACATAACCTGTCTACTGGAGTAGGTCTATACATAACCTGTCTACTGGAGTAGGTCTATACATAACCTGGGGTAGGTCTATACATAACCTGTCTACTGGGGTAGGTCTATACATAATCTGTCTACTGGGGTAGGTCTATACATAACCTGTCTACTGGAGTAGGTCTACACATAACCTGTCTACTGGAGTAGGTCTATACATAACCTGTCTACTGGGGTAGGTCTATATATAACCTGGAGTAGGTCTATACATAACCTGTCTACTGGGGTAGGTCTGTACATAACCTGTCTACTGGAGTAGGTCTATACATAACCTGTCTACTGGGGTAGGTCTATACATAACCTGTCTACTGGGGTAGGTCTATACATAACCTGTCTACTGGAGTAGGTCTATACATAACCTGTCTACTGGAGTAGGTCTATACATAACCTGTCTACTGGGGTAGGTCTATACATAACCTGGAGTAGGACTATACATAACCTGAGTTAGGTCTATACATAACCTGTCTACTGGAGTAGGTCTATACATAACCTGTCTACTGGGGTAGGTCTACACATAACCTGGAGTAGTTCTATACATAACCTGTCTACTGGGGTAGGTCTATACATAACCTGTCTACTGGGGTAGGTCTATACATAACCTGTATACTGGGGTAGGTCTATACACAACCTGTCTACTGGAGTAGGTCTATACACAACCTGGAGTAGGTCTATACATAACCTGTCTACTGGAGTAGGTCTATACATAACCTGTCTACTGGAGTAGGTCTATACATAACCTGGAGTAGGTCTATACATAACCTGTCTACTGGGGTAGGTCTATACATAACCTGTCTACTGGAGTAGGTCTATACATAACCTGTCTACTGGGGTAGGTCTACACATAACCTGTCTACTGGGGTAGGTCTACACATAACCTGTCTACTGGGGTAGGTCTACACATAACCTGGAGTAGGTCTATACATAACCTGGAGTAGGTCTATACATAACCTGTCTACTGGAGTAGGTCTATACATAACCTGTCTACTGGAGTAGGTCTATACATAACCTGCATATTGGGGTAGGTCTATACATAACCTGTCTACTGGGGTAGGTCTATACATAACCTGTCTACTGGAGTAGGTCTATACATAACCTGTTTACTGGGGTAGGTCTATACATAACCTGTCTACTGGAGTAGGTCTATATATAACCTGTTTACTGGGGTAGGTCTATACATAACCTGGAGAAGGTCTATACATAACCTGTTTACTGGGGTAGGTCTATACACAACCTGCCTTTTGGGGTAGGTCTATACACAACCTGTCTACTGGAGTAGGTCTATACATAACCTGGAGAAGGTCTATACATAACCTGTTTACTGGAGTAGGTCTATACACAACCTGTCTACTGGGGTAGGTCTATACATAACCTGTCTACTGGAGTAGGTCTATACATAACATGCCTATTGGGGTAGGTATATACATAACCTGTCTACTGGAGTAGGTCTATACATAACCTGTCTACTGGGGTAGGTCTACACATAACCTGTCTACTGGGGTAGGTCTACACATAACCTGTCTACTGGGGTAGGTCTACACATAACCTGGAGTAGGTCTATACATAACCTGGAGTAGGTCTATACATAACCTGTCTACTGGAGTAGGTCTATACATAACCTGTCTACTGGGGTAGGTCTACACATAACCTGGAGTAGTTCTATACATAACCTGTCTACTGGGGTAGGTCTATACATAACCTGTCTACTGGGGTAGGTCTATACATAACCTGTATACTGGGGTAGGTCTATACACAACCTGTCTACTGGAGTAGGTCTATACACAACCTGGAGTAGGTCTATACATAACCTGTCTACTGGAGTAGGTCTATACATAACCTGTCTACTGGAGTAGGTCTATACATAACCTGGAGTAGGTCTATACATAACCTGTCTACTGGGGTAGGTCTATACATAACCTGTCTACTGGAGTAGGTCTATACATAACCTGTCTACTGGGGTAGGTCTACACATAACCTGTCTACTGGGGTAGGTCTACACATAACCTGTCTACTGGGGTAGGTCTACACATAACCTGGAGTAGGTCTATACATAACCTGGAGTAGGTCTATACATAACCTGTCTACTGGAGTAGGTCTATACATAACCTGTCTACTGGAGTAGGTCTATACATAACCTGCATATTGGGGTAGGTCTATACATAACCTGTCTACTGGGGTAGGTCTATACATAACCTGTCTACTGGAGTAGGTCTATACATAACCTGTTTACTGGGGTAGGTCTATACATAACCTGTCTACTGGAGTAGGTCTATATATAACCTGTTTACTGGGGTAGGTCTATACATAACCTGGAGAAGGTCTATACATAACCTGTTTACTGGGGTAGGTCTATACACAACCTGCCTTTTGGGGTAGGTCTATACACAACCTGTCTACTGGAGTAGGTCTATACATAACCTGGAGAAGGTCTATACATAACCTGTTTACTGGAGTAGGTCTATACACAACCTGTCTACTGGGGTAGGTCTATACATAACCTGTCTACTGGGGTAGGTCTATACACAACCTGTCTACTGGGGTAGGTCTATACATAACCTGTCTACTGGGGTAGGTCTATACATAACCTGTCTACTGGAGTAGGTCTATACATAACCTGTCTACTGGAGTAGGTCTATACATAACCTGTCTACTGGGGTAGGTCTATACATAACCTGTCTACTGGGGTAGGTCTATACATAACCTGTCTACTGGAGTAGGTCTATACATAACCTGTCTACTGGGGTAGGTCTATACATAACCTGGAGTAGGTCTATACATAACCTGTCTACTGGGGTAGGTCTATACATAACCTGCCTACTGGAGTAGGTCTATACATAACCTGTCTACTGGGGTAGGTCTATACATAACCTGTCTACTGGAGTAGGTCTATATATAACCTGTTTACTGGGGTAGGTCTATACATAACCTGGAGAAGGTCTATACATAACCTGTTTACTGGGGTAGGTCTATACACAACCTGCCTTTTGGGGTAGGTCTATACACAACCTGTCTACTGGAGTAGGTCTATACATAACCTGGAGAAGGTCTATACATAACCTGTTTACTGGAGTAGGTCTATACACAACCTGTCTACTGGGGTAGGTCTATACATAACCTGTCTACTGGAGTAGGTCTATACATAACATGCCTATTGGGGTAGGTATATACATAACCTGTCTACTGGAGTAGGTCTATACATAACCTGTCTACTGGGGTAGGTCTACACATAACCTGTCTACTGGGGTAGGTCTACACATAACCTGTCTACTGGGGTAGGTCTACACATAACCTGGAGTAGGTCTATACATAACCTGGAGTAGGTCTATACATAACCTGTCTACTGGAGTAGGTCTATACATAACCTGTCTACTGGGGTAGGTCTATACATAACCTGTCTACTGGGGTAGGTCTATACATAACCTGTCTACTGGAGTAGGTCTATACATAACCTGTCTACTGGAGTAGGTCTATACATAACCTGTCTACTGGGGTAGGTCTATACATAACCTGTCTACTGGGGTAGGTCTATACATAACCTGTCTACTGGAGTAGGTCTATACATAACCTGTCTACTGGGGTAGGTCTATACATAACCTGGAGTAGGTCTATACATAACCTGTCTACTGGGGTAGGTCTATACATAACCTGCCTACTGGAGTAGGTCTATACATAACCTGTCTACTGGGGTAGGTCTATACATAACCTGTCTACTGGAGTAGGTCTATATATAACCTGTTTACTGGGGTAGGTCTATACATAACCTGGAGAAGGTCTATACATAACCTGTTTACTGGGGTAGGTCTATACACAACCTGCCTTTTGGGGTAGGTCTATACACAACCTGTCTACTGGAGTAGGTCTATACATAACCTGGAGAAGGTCTATACATAACCTGTTTACTGGAGTAGGTCTATACACAACCTGTCTACTGGGGTAGGTCTATACATAACCTGTCTACTGGAGTAGGTCTATACATAACATGCCTATTGGGGTAGGTATATACATAACCTGTCTACTGGAGTAGGTCTATACATAACCTGTCTACTGGGGTAGGTCTACACATAACCTGTCTACTGGGGTAGGTCTACACATAACCTGTCTACTGGGGTAGGTCTACACATAACCTGGAGTAGGTCTATACATAACCTGGAGTAGGTCTATACATAACCTGTCTACTGGAGTAGGTCTATACATAACCTGTCTACTGGGGTAGGTCTATACATAACCTGTCTACTGGGGTAGGTCTATACATAACCTGTCTACTGGAGTAGGTCTATACATAACCTGTCTACTGGAGTAGGTCTATACATAACCTGTCTACTGGGGTAGGTCTATACATAACCTGTCTACTGGGGTAGGTCTATACATAACCTGTCTACTGGGGTAGGTCTATACATAACCTGTCTACTGGGGTAGGTCTATACATAACCTGGAGTAGGTCTATACATAACCTGTCTACTGGGGTAGGTCTATACATAACCTGCCTACTGGAGTAGGTCTATACATAACCTGTCTACTGGGGTAGGTCTATACATAACCTGTCTACTGGAGTAGGTCTATATATAACCTGTTTACTGGGGTAGGTCTATACATAACCTGGAGAAGGTCTATACATAACCTGTTTACTGGGGTAGGTCTATACACAACCTGCCTTTTGGGGTAGGTCTATACACAACCTGTCTACTGGAGTAGGTCTATACATAACCTGGAGAAGGTCTATACATAACCTGTTTACTGGAGTAGGTCTATACACAACCTGTCTACTGGGGTAGGTCTATACATAACCTGTCTACTGGAGTAGGTCTATACATAACATGCCTATTGGGGTAGGTATATACATAACCTGTCTACTGGAGTAGGTCTATACATAACCTGTCTACTGGGGTAGGTCTACACATAACCTGTCTACTGGGGTAGGTCTACACATAACCTGTCTACTGGGGTAGGTCTACACATAACCTGGAGTAGGTCTATACATAACCTGGAGTAGGACAGATGTAGATATGAGGGGGGGTGAAGTGGGGGGAATATCAGGACAGATGGAGATATGAGGGGGGGGTGAAGTGGGGGGAATATCAGGACAGATGGAGATATGAGGGGGGTGAAGTGGGGGGAATATCAGGACAGATGGAGACATACAGCTATAGTGGTAATATTATGGTAGAGCAATATGGATACTCAATCATCACAGTGTTTTTTTTTAATGGTAAGTTTACAAACATTGTTGTGGTAAGTGAGTAAGTTCAACTGAAACCTGAGTATCATTATGGTAAGAAGGGAAATAAGTATAGCCAGTTACAATTGTAATGGCTAAGCAGATCGTAAACAAAATATATATTTTTAACATGGCTAACAGAGAAAGAATATTATATCTATTGTTTACAGCAAACTCACTCAACAGTTATTGATAAGGTTGTGTGGAAAAAAGATTGAGAGGGAGAAATATAGTTTTGTCATTGGCAAATAAACTCAAAAGGAGTGATTATATTTTTTTTAAATCATTTTCATCCCATTGTTCAAACTTAGCAAACATCTCCTTATTAAGGAAGATGAATGCTTTTAAATAGGCTATTGGACCAAAAACAGATCTGGCTACTTAATCTATATGGGTCAAAATAATGGTGATCCATACCTCTTCGAAAATATATTTAATAATCTACTGAGCTCACAAGTAACAAATGAATTATTAATTTGATTATAATACAGTTTTAAGTACCTCAATGGACCGTAAAGGAAATCACTCTACAAACTATCACCCTGAAGCACTTAAGTAGGATTAACAGGAATATCATGGATACATCAGAACTATTAGAACCAACTAAATTATATTGACATCTTCCCTGTGGCTCAGTTGGTAGAGCATGATGTTTGTAACGCCAGCATGGTTTGAGCAACGTCAGAGTTGTGGGTTCGATTCCCATGGGGGGCCAGTACAAAGAAAAATAAGTGAAATGTATGCATTCACTACTGTAAGTCGCTCTGGATAAGAGCGTTTGCTAAATGACTAAAATGTAAAATGTTATAGTGACAGAAGGTCAGGGTTTTCAACCTCCATATACAGGATCTTCCTCCTTGGCATTTTTCCTATTTTGTTGCATTACAACCTGTAGTTTAAATGGATTTCTATTTGGATTTCATGTAATGGACACACACAAAATAGTCCAAATTGGTGAAGTGAAAAAAATAAAAAATACTTGTTTCCAAAAATAAATGAAAATAAAATAAATGGGAAAGTGGTTTGTGCATTATGGTAGAGCAATATGGAGCAATATGGATACTCAATCATCACGGAGTGCCTAGCTCCACTCCTACTCCCCAGGCGCTCTCTTTTGATGACTTCTGTAACCGTAATAGCCTTGGTTTCATGCATGTTAACATTAGAAGCCTCCTCCCTAAGTTTGTTTTATTCACTGCCCTAGCACACTCTGCCAACCCGGATGTCCTAGCCGTGTCTGAATCCTGGCTTCGGAAGTCCACCAAAAACTCTGAAATCTTCATCCCTAACTACAACGTTTTCAGACAAGATAGAACGGCTGGGGTGCATGTCCCAGTTTAGGGGGCGGTGTTGCAATCTACTGCAGAGATAGCCTGCAGAGTTCTGTCCTACTATCCAGGTCTGTACCCAAACAATTTGAACTTCTACTTTTAAAAATCCATCTCTCTAAAATCAAGTCTCTCACCGTTGCCGCCTGCTATAGACTACCCTCGGCCCCCAGCTGTGCTCTGGACACCATATGTGAACTGATTGCCCCCCATCTATCTTCAGAGCTCGTGCTACTAGGTGACCTAAACTGGGACATGCACCCCAGCCATCCTACAATCCAAGCTTGACGCCCTCAATCTCACACAAATTATTAATGAACCCACCAGGTACCACTGGCACCCTCATAGATATCATCCTAACCAATTTGCCCTCTAAATACACCTCTGCTGTTTTCAACCAAGATCTCAGCGATCACTGCCTCATTGCCTGCATCCGTAATGGGTCTACGGTCAAACAACCTCCACTCATCACTGTCAAACGCTCCCTGAAACATTTCAGCGAGCAAGCCTTTCTAATCGACCTGGCCCTGGTATCCTGGAAGGATATTGACCTCATCCCGTCAGTAGAGGATGCCTGGTTATTTAAAAAAAATGCCTTCCTCACCATCTTAAATAAGCATGCCCCATTCAAGAAATGTAGAACCAGGAACAGATATAGCCCTTGGTTCTCCCCAGACCTGACTGCCCTTAACCAACACAAAAACATCCTATGGCATTCTGTCATTAGCATCAAACAGCCCCCGTGATATGCAACTTTTCAGGGAAGTTAGAAACCAATATACACAGGCAGTTAGAAAAGCTAAGGCTAGCTTTTTCAAGCAGAAATTTGCTTCCTGCAACACAAATTCAAAAAAGTTCTGGGACATTGTAAAGTCCATGGAGAATAAGAACACCTCCTCCCAACTGCCCACTGCACTGAGGATAGGAAACTCTGTCACCACCGATAAACCCACTATAAATGAGAATTTCAATAAGCAATAATATTCAATAAGCAATATTCAATAAGCAATAATATTCTACGACTGGCCATGCGTTCCACCTGGCTACCCCTACTGCAGTCAACAGCACTGCACCCCCCACAGCTACTCGCCCAAGCCTTCCCCATTTCCCCTTCTCCCAAATCCATTCAGCTGATGTTCTGAAAGATCTGGACCCCTACAAATCAGCCGGGCTAGACAATCTGGACCCTTTCTTTCTAAAATTATCTGCCGAAATTATTGCAACCCCTATTACTAGCCTGTTCAACCTCTCTTTCGTGTCGTCTGAGATTCCCATAGATTGGAAAGCAGCTGCTGTTATCCCCCTGTTCAAAGGAGGGGACACTCTTGACCCAAATTGCTATAGACCTATATCCATCCTACCCTGCCTTTCTAAGGTCTTCGAAAGCCAAGTCAACAAACAGATCACCGACCATTTCGAATCCCACCACACCTTCTCCGCTATGCAATCTGGTTTCAGAGCTGGTCATGGGTGCACCTCAGCCACACTCAAGGTCCTAAACGATATCGTAACCACCATCGATAAGAAACAATACTGTGCTGCCGTTTTCATTGACCTGGCCAAAGCTTTCGACTCTGTCAATCACCACATCCTCATCGGCGGACTCAATAGCCTTGGTTTCTCTAATGATTGCATCGCCTGGTTCACCAACTACTTCTCTGATAGAGTTCAGTGTGTCAAATTGGAGGGCCTGTTGTCCGGACCTCTGGCAGTCTCTATGGGGGTGCCACAGGGTTCAATTATTGGGCCAACTCTTTTCTCTGTATACATCAATGATGTCGCTCTTGCTGCTGGTGAGTCTCTGATCCACCTCTACGCAGACGACACCATTCTGTATACTTCTGGCCCTTCTTTGGACACTGTGTTAACAACCCTCCAGACGAGCTTCAATGCCATACAACTCTCCTTCCGTGGCCTCCAACTGCTCCTAAATACAAGTAAAACTAAATGCATGCTCTTCAACCGATCGCTGCCCGCACCTGCCCGCCTGTCCTGCATCACTACTCTGGACGGTTCTGACTTAGAATATGTGGACAACTACAAATACCTAGGTGTCTGGTTAGACTGTAAACTCTCCTTCCAGACTCATATCAAACATCTCCAATCCAAAGTTAAATCAATAATTGGCTTCCTATTTCGCAACAAAGCATCCTTCACTCATGCTGCCAAACATACCCTCGTAAAACTGACCATCCTACCGATCCTCGACTTTGGCGATGTCATTTACAAAATAGCCTCCAATACCCTACTCAACGAACTGGATGCAGTCTATCACAGTGCCATCCGTTTTGTCACCAAAGCCCCATATACTACCCACCACTGCGACCTGTACGCTCTGGTTGGCTGGCCTTCGCTTCATAATCGTCGCCAAACCCACTGGCTCCAGGTCATCTACAAGACCCTGCTAGGTAAAGTCCCCCTTTATCTCCGCTCACTGGTCACCATAGCAGCACCCACCTGTAGCACGCGCTCCAGCAGGTATATCTCTCTGGTCACCCCCAAAGCCAATTCCTACTTTGGCCATCTCTCTTTCCAGTTCTCTGCTGCCAATGACTGGAACGAACTACAAAAATCTCTGAAACTGGAAACACTTATCTCCCTCACTAGCTTTAAGCACCAGCTGTCAGAGCAGCTCACAGATTACTGCACCTGTACATAGCCCATCTATAATTTAGCCCAAACAACTACCTCTTCCCCTACTGTATTTATTTATTTTACTCCTTTGCACCCCATTAACTCTATTTCTACTTTGCACTTTCTTCTACTACAAATCTACCATTCCAGTATTTTACTTGCTATATTGTATTTACTTTGCCACCATGGACCTTTATTTTTATTTTATTTATTTTATTTTTTTTGCCTTTACCTCCCTTATCTCACCTCATTTGCTCACATTGTACGTAGACTTATTTTTCTACTGTATTATTGACTGTATATTTGTTTTACTCCATGTGTAACTCTGTGTTGTTGTATGTTGTCGAACTGCTTTGCTTTATCTTGGCCAGGTCGCAATTGTAAATGAGAACTTGTTCTCAACTTGCCTACCTGGTTAAATAAAGGTAAAATAAATAAATATAATAAATAAATATGTATTCACCCCCTTTGCTATGAATATAAAATAATATCTGGTGCAACCAATTACCTTCAGAAGTCACATAATTAGTTAAATAAAGTCCACCTGTGTGCAATCTAAGTGTCACATGATCTCAGTATATATACACCTGTTCTGAAAGGCCCCAGACTCTGAAGCACCACTAAGCTGTATTTATTTTCTTAGTGTTCTGTTTCTTTGTGTTCTTGAACGTAGCCCCGTCTTTCATTTTTGTTCATTTGGTTTCACTTGTGTTAGTTACTCACCTGGTCTCATCAGCTCCTTTATTTAGTTCAGTTCATTCTGTCTGAATCGCCGTGTCCCCAGTCAGCCCAACCAATCACTGGACCCATATGTTCACTTGGCTACACATGCCTCTCTCTAATATCAATATGTCTCGTCCATTACTGTCCTGGTTAGTGATTACTGTCTTATTTCACTGTAGAGCCTCTAGCCCTGCTCAATATGCCTTAACCAACCATGTTGTTCCACCTCCTACATATGCGATGACATCACCTGGTTTAAATGTCTCTAGAGACTATATCTCTCTCATCATTACTCAATGCCTAGGTTTACCTCCAATGTACTCACATCCTACCTTACGTTTGTTTCTACACTATGCCTTGAATCTATGCTATCGTGCCCAGAAACCTGCTCCTTTTACTCTCTGTTCCAAACGTGCTAGACGGCCAGTTCATATAGCCTTTAGCCGCATTTTCCGCCAAGATTGAACTGCCAAAGGGGGAGGTGTTGCAATCTACTGCAAAGATAGCCTGCAGAGTTCTGTATTACTATCCAAGTCTGTACCCAAACAATTCAAGCTTCTACTTCTAAAAATTCACCTTTCCAGAAACAAGTCTCTTGCAGCTTGCAATAGACCACCCTCTGCCCCCAGCTGTGCCCTCGATACCATATGTGAATTGATTGCCCCCCATCTATCTTCTGAGCTCGCGCTACTAGGTGACCTAAACTGGGACGTGCAAATATCCGGGTGTCTGGTTAGACAGCAGGGCAGCCTAGTGGTTAGAGTGTTGGGCTAGTAACCGAAAGGTTGCAAGTTCAAATCCCCGAGCTGACAAAGTACAAATCTGTCGTTCTGCCCCTGAACAAGGCAATTAACCCACTAGGCCGTCATTAAAAATAAGAGTTCTTAACTGACTTGCCTAGTTAAATAAAGGTAACATTTTAAAAAAGACTGTAAACTCTGCTTCCAGACTCACATTAAGCATCTACAATCCAAAATTAAATCTAGAATTGGCTTCCTGTATTGCATCAAAGCATCCTTCACTCATGCTGCCAAACACACCCTCGTAAAACTGACCATCCTACCAATCCTCGACTTCGGTGATGTCATCGATAAAATAGCCTCCAACACTCTACTCAACAAACTGGATGCAGTCTATCACAGTGCCATCTGTTTTGTCACCAAAGCCCCATACACTACCCACCATTGCAACCTGTAAGCTCTCGTTGGTTGGCCCTCGCTTCATACTCGTCGCCAAACCCACTGGCTACAGGTTATCTACAAGTCTCTGCTAGGTAAAGTCCCGCCTTATCTCAGCTCACTGGTCACCATAGCAGCACCCACTCGTAGCACGCACTCCAGCAGGTATATCTGACTGGTCACCCCCAAAGCCAATTCTTCCTTTGGCCACCTTTCCTTCCAGTTCTCTGCTGCCAATGACTGGAACGAACTGCACAAATCTCTGAAATTGGAGACTCATATCTCCCTCACTAGCTTTAAGCACCAGCTGTGAGAGCAGCTCACAGATCACTGCACCTGTACATAGCCCATCTGTAAACAGCCCATCTATCTACCTACCTCATCCCCATACTGTATTTATTTATTTATCTTGCTCCTTTGCACCCCAGTATCTCTACTTGCACATTCATCTTCTGCACATCTACCATTCCAGTGTTTAATTGCTATATTGTAATTACTTTGCCACCATGGCCTATATATTGCCTTAACTTACCTCATTTGCACTCACTGTATGTAGACTTTTTGTTTTCTTTTGTTCTACAGTATTATTGACTGTATGTTTTGTTTATTCCATGTGTAACTGTGTTGTTGTATGTGTTGAATTGCTACATTTTATCTTGGCCAGGTCGCAGTTGCAAATGAGAACTTGTTCTCAACTACCCTACCTGGTTAAATAAAGGTGAAATAAATACAAATAAAATACAAATTCTGTTTATGCCTTTGTGAGGTATTGTTCGCTCTGACTCTGCTAAGCCTTTTCCTAGCTCGTTTGTGAGAACCAGTTATAGCCTTCAGTCCTAGTTTTGATTCACCTGCCTGTTTGCCTACCTGTGTATGACCATTGCCTGCCTGTGACCACGATTCCTGCCTTCTGTGAAGGTGAAATAAAAACCTGCCGCTCTCTGCGTGTGAATCTACACCCTTTTCTCCCTGAGAAAAGGGGCATCATGAAGACCAAGAAGCTCTCAAAACAGGTCAGGGACAAAGCTGTGGAGAAGCACAGATCAGGGTTGGGTTATAAAAAATATCCGACACTTTGAACATCCCACGGAGCACCATTAATCCATTATTAAAAAACGGAAAGAAAATGGCATCACAACAAACCTGCCAAGAGAGGGCCGCCCACCAAAACTCACGGACCAGGCAAGGAGGCCATTAATCAGAGAGACAACAAAGAGATCAAAGATAACCCTGAAGGAGCTGTAAAGCTCCACAGCATAGGACCACTTTAAGCTGTACACTCCACAGAGCTGGGCTTTATGGAAGTGGCCAGAAAAAAGCCATTGCTTAAAGGAAAAAATAAGCAAACACGCTTGGTGTTCACCAAAAAACATGTGGGAGACTCCACAAACATATGGAAGAAGGTACTTTGGTCAGATGAGATTAAAATGTAGCTTTTTGGCCATCAAGTAAAACACTGTCTGGCACAAACCCAACATCTCTCATCACCCCGAGAACAACATCCCCACAGTGAAGACTGGTGGTGGCAGCATCATGCTGTAGGGATGTGTTTCTTTGGTAGGGACTAGGAAGCTGGTCAGAATTGAATAAATGATGGATGGAGGTAAATATAGGGACATTATTTTAAGGGAAACCTGTTTCAGTCTTCCAGAGATTTGAGACTGGGATGGAGGTTCACCTTCCAGCAGGACAATGACCCTAAGCATACTGCTAAGGCAACACTCGAGTGGTTTTAAAGTGGCATTAACATGTGTCATAGAAATCAAGAATTTCTTCACTACACGCCATCGACATTTCCTGGTTGTAAGCAAACCACAATATCAAGAATTCATAACGATTTCAGGATGTAGTTCCACCTCGTTCATAGAACATCAGCTAGCAAATAGCTATTTATTTAAAATTTTTGTGTCGACAACTGTAAAGTTTAGTCATGGCGCTCTGTACCTGGATGTGCAAACTACATGCAAACATCCTTACTAAGAAGTCTAGCAGAGGTAATGTAGCTAACTTGCTAGCAAACTACAATTGTTTATCTAAACCAATATCTAGCTAGCTAGCATTCATAGTACACTGGCTAGCCGTTCCAAAGCATATCAATATAATGAACCAGCTGCTGTCTGACGATGTGATTTGCAACTTTGCAAGCTAACTTTAGCTGCGTTAGGTTGAGTTAGCTACAGCCTACCGGACCGTATCTAAATGTTTGCTAGCTAACTAACTACCACAGGGGTTATCGTGGCTGGCCTACTCTATTTAGTCCGATCCCATCAACATCTGAAGTACAACACGAGGAACTAGTGTATGTCACCTTTGCTAAATCTTTCCATGACTCCATGATGAGCAAATACATATTCTGGAGCTTACATGGTCCATGTCTTGTTGTCTTAGTTGGTGTGTTCACAAGTAGGCTACAACTTTTATTGTACTTCTCTGTATTGTGGAGGCTAAGTTGATTGTTCTTGCAAGGCTTGAAGTCTACATTGGAGAAAAGCACAGTTACAGTGGCAAGAATAAGTATGTGAGCCCTTTGGAAATTCCTGGATTTCTACATAAATTGGTCATAACATTTGATCTGAACTTCATCTAGGTCACAACAATAGACAAACACAGTCTGCTTAAACTAATAACACACAAATTATTATACATGTTCATGTCTTTGCTGAACACAATGTGTAACATTCACAGTGCAGGGTGGGAAAAGTATGTGAACCCTTTGATTTAATAACTGGTCGACCCTCCTTTAGCAGCAATAACCTCAACCAAACATTTTTTGGACCGTTCCTCTTTACAAAACTGTTTCAGTTCAGCAATATTCTTGGGATGTCTGGTATGAACTGTTCTCTTGAGGTAACAGCATCTCAATCGGGTCGAGGGCAGGACTCTGACTGGGTCACTCCAGAAGCATATTTTCTTCTGTTGATGCCATTCTGTTGTTGATTTACTTCTCCTGCAAAATGTCTTGATAAACTTGGGAATTCATTTTTCCGTCGACGATAGCAAGCTGTCCAGACCCTGAGGCAGCAAAGCAGCTCCAAATCATGATGCTCCCTTCTCTATACTTTACAGTTGAGATGAGTTTGATGTTGGTGTGCTGTGCCTTTTTTTCTCCACACATAGTGTTGTGTGTTCCTTCCAAACAACTCAACTGTAGTTTCATCTGTCCACATAATATTTTGCCAGTAGCGCTGTGGAACATCCAGGTGAACCTTTGCAAACTTCAGACGTGCAGCAATGTTTTATTTGGACAGCAGTGGCTTCTTCCGTGGTGTCCTCCCATGAACACCATTTCTTGTTTAGTGTTTTAGGTATCGTAGACCCGTCAACAGAGATGTTAGCATGTTCCAGAGATTTCTGTAAGTCTTTAGCTGACACTCTAGGATTCTTCTTAACCTCATTGAACATTCTGTGCTTTGCTCTTGCAGTCATCTTTGCAGGACGGCCACTCCTAGGGAGAGTAGCAACAGTGCTGAACTTTCTCCATTTATAGACAATTTGTCTTACCGTGGACTGATGAACATCAAGGCTTTTAGATATACTTTTGTAACCCTTTCCAGCTTTATGCAAGTCAACAATTCTTAATCTTAGGTCTTAATTCTTAATCTTAGGCATTGGTTCACATCAGGCAATGCTTCTTGTGAATAGCAAACTCACATTCTGTGAGTTTTTTTTATAGGGCCAACATTTCCAATCTCATCTCATTGATTGAATCCAAGTTAGCTGACTCCTGACTCCAATTAGCTTTTGGAGAAGTCATTAGCCTAGGGGTTCACAGACTTTTTCCAACCTACACTGTGACTGTTTAAATGATGTAAACAATATAGACAAGAAAAATACAATAATTTGTGTGTTATTAGTTTAAGCACACTATGTCTATTGTTGTGACTTAGATGAAGATCGGATCAAATTTGATGACCGATTTTATGCGGAAATCCAGGTAATTCCAAAGAGTTCACATACTTTTTCTTGCCACTGTATTAGTAAGGAGGGGAGGTTGTGGATGATTGACTGGTGGCTATTGGGGGTGGGTATTGTGAGTAGGGGATGGTGTGGATGATTGCCTGGTGTCTGTTGGGGGTGGGTATTGTGCATGAAGGCATGCATGATCTATTGATATGCGAGAATGGTTGGATATACACTGCATAAAAAGCTTATTTCTCTAAAGTTTTGTGCACACTTTTGTATACATCTCAGTTAGAGAGCATTTCTCCTTTACCAAGACAGTCCATCCTCCTGACAGGTGTGGCATATCAAGAAGCTGATTAAATAGCATGATCATTACAAATCAAATCAAAGTTTATTTGTCACGTGCGCCGAATACAACAGGTGTAGTAGACCTTACAGTGAAATCTTACTTACAGGCTCTAACCAATAGGGCAAAAAAAGGTATTAGGTGAACAATAGGTAGGTAAAGAAATAAAACAACAGTAAAACGACAGGCTATATACAGTAGCGAGGCTATAAAAGTAGCGAGGTGCAACTTGCGCTGGGGACAATAAAAGGCCACTCTAAAATGTGCAGTGTTGTCACACAGCACAACGCTACAGACATCTCAAGTTTTGATGGAGCGTTCAATTGGCATGCTGACTGCAGGAATGTCCACCAGAGGCAAGGATCTATACACAATTCCTGGAAGTTGAAAATGTCCCAGGTCTGCATACTCACCAGACATGTCACCCATTGAGCATGTTTGGGATGCTCTGGATTGACGTGTACGACGGCGTGTTCCAGTTCCAGCCAATATCCAGCAACTTCACACAGCCATTGAAGAGTGAGACAACATTCCACAGGCCACAATCAACAGCCTGATCACCTCTATGTGAAAGAGATGTGTCTCGCTGCATGAGACAAATGGTGGTCACACCAGATACTGACTGGTTTTCTGATCCACGCCCCTATTTTTTTTTTCAGGTATATGTGACCAGCAGTTGCATATCTGTATTCCCAGTCAGGTGAAATCCATAGATTAGGGCCTAATACATTTATTTCAGTTTACTGAGTGGCGTGGTGGTCTAAGACACTGCATCTCAGTGCTAGAGGTGTCACTGCAGTACCTGGTTTGAATCCAGGCTGCATCACATCCGGCCGTGATTGGGAGTCCCATAGGGCAGGGCTAGCGTAAATAAGAATTTGTTCTTAACTGACTTGCCCAGTTAAATAAAAATATAAATAAAGAATAAATAAATAAAAATGTCCTTATATGAACTGTAAACTCAGTAAAATCTGAAATTGTTGCATGTTGCGTTTATATTTTTGTTCAGTGTAGTACGTTGTTTGAGTGTATGTTGATGGGGACAGGGTTAGTAAAATGTTGGCTAATCACTGAACAGTGTATGTCCTACAGACTAATCCTGCTGCTAATGACGACCGTGACACCAGCTTTAGTAGTACAGAGGCTGTAGACCCATTACATGAAAGCTATCAGCCTGGAATAAACTCAAGCTCAACATAATCTGACTCAGAAGAGGACATGGAGGCCAAAGTGGATAATCAGTCCAAGGTCATGGAGCTCATGAAATGCTGGTGTTCCTAATGTTTCGTTTACTCATAGTATATAATGGAGTTTAATACAATGTGTTAGATAATATTTTTTTTTACGTGTGTACTGACAAGTGACTAAACCATGAAACCAATGAAGCATCCACTCCAAACACTCTTAAATCAAATTTATTGATTCATGAAATGTGTTTTGATAAACTAACTTCAATCTTCCTGCTGAAAATGAGTTGGTGTATCAATTCAAAACAAACATCTATCAATAAAACAGTAGATTAGTCCGTCAATATAGCAAATAAATAGACGTGGCTGATATTGAAGACAACGTTTCTTTGCTTTGGAGACCGAGGTGAGTTTACACAGCAGTATGCAGGAAAAGTGTATGACATGCAGACAGTACAAGACAAATATTTAAAAAAAAATACATATATATATATATATTTTTATTTAACCTTTATTTAACTAGGCAAGTCAGTTAAGAACAAATTCTTATTTACAATGACGGCCTACCCCAGTCAAACCAGGACGACGCTGGGCCAATTGTGAGCCGCCCTATGGGACTCCCAATCACGGCTGGTTGTGATAGGTGCCTGGATTTGAACCAGGGTGTCTGTTGTGATGCCTCAGGCACTGAGACGCAGTGCCTTAGACCACTGTGACACTCGGGAGCCCCGAGTTGAACATAAATACTACAGTTCTACAAAGGGAATACTTACATATGGTGTGTTCGGGGGGGGGGGGGGGGGGGGGGGGGGTGGGGGTGCAGTGAGGTGTTCAGAGTCACTTTGATACAAGGGCAGTTTGTTGTTATGGACCTTTCACATCTCCTCGTGAATTGCTGGAATGGCCCCAGCAAAACGAGCAGACAAAAGGGGATTCTGTGTCCTGTGCCCTAGCTTCTCCCACGGACAGAACAAACTCCCAAAACATTCTGAACGGCCACCAAGTGGTATTGTCTGGAATAAGAGTGACAACAAAATGCTATTAGACTTTCATTCCTACTGTTGCAGCAGAATATCTCACAGACATGTTAGCTAGGTAGCTACAACACACATGTTACGTATGGTTTTACTCAGACTAACATCAAGCCAATGTCAATTCATTACTCTTCTTCTTCATCGTCAAAATATTTCTCCAGTTTTTGCTCCTAGTCCTAATGAGATGCACTGAGGCTAGTTAGCTATAACATTAGGCTACAGTACATTTTGGGTGTAGCTAACAAAGCTAGCTAGCTCAACTTGGCTAGCTTGGCTTGCAGTTGTTCTAATGAGCCTCCTTACGGCCAAATCAATCATGAAATTATACTGTACTGAACAACACCTGCCTCGTGTGAAAAAAGAGAGCTTAGCTATATTGCTAGCTAGCTAACTAAGACTGCAAAACAACTCGTTTGTCATTTGATTTGATTTGCCCTCCTGGTCCACCTGGTCTAGGCTGCTACCACCAGTTGATCTTGGATGTTCTGAAGAACGTCCTCAGCACCATCTCTATGCATCAAAACATTGATGGTCTGTCACACACACACACACACACACACACACACACACACACACACACACACACACACACACACACACACACACACACACACACACGTTCCATGAGGTCTGCAGTGACCCTCTCCAGTAACACACTGTCCGTGAACTTATTTGCTGCAGCACAGAAATTCCCTCTTCTGTCAGCATAGTTGGACAGCACCCGCATAGGCACCACCTGTTAGAGTATGACCGTGGCTCCCTAGCACTGCTTGCTGGTCACGCAATTCATAGGTCTAGTGATCCAATAGAAACTAGTACTACCCCCACTTTTTTTGTTTTAAAAAAGTAGGGCTCCCATCGGGCTGTAGTCTTTACAAAAGCCAGGGAAAATTAGTCAACCTAGATATCCTGCAATGCCGTGGCAGATATTCACATCGTTGAGACAAGTCCAATGGCTCTATTGAACAAGGACAACCTTATCTACTCATTGCTAGCCTGATCGTTCAATTGGTGAAATACAAAAAGGCCACTACCAAACATGACTCCATTCGTTTTTTGGTATCTTACAGCAGGCTCAATCAACCAATGACGTCATAAATAAATAAGTATTGCTATAGTGCATTATTATCTTTAATAATGAGTCTAATCCCAGGGTCTGGTAGTGCTCCAGTCCCAACAACATCAAACTGTTTTTAGAGACTGACAGACAGGGTCTGGTAGTGCTCCAGTCCCAGCAACATCAAACTGTTTTAGAGACTGACAGACAGGGTCTGGTAGTGCTCCAGTCCCAACAACATCAAACTGTTTTAGAGACTGACAGACAGGGTTTGGTAGTGCTCCAGTCCCAACAACATCAAACTGTTTTAGAGACTGACAGACAGGGTCTGGTAGTGCTCCAGTCCCAACAACATCAAACTGTTTTAGAGACTGACAGACAGGGTCTGGTAGGGCTCCAGTCCCAACAACATCAAACTGGTTTAGAGACTGACAGACAGGGTCTGGTAGTGCTCCAGTCCCAGCAACATCAAACTGTTTTAGAGACTGACAGACAGGGTCTGGTAGTGCTCCGGTCCCAGCAACATCAAACTGTTTTAGAGACTGACAGACAGGGTCTGGTAGTGCTCCAGTCCCAGCAACATCAAACTGTTTTAGAGACTGACAGACAGGGTCTGGTAGTGTTCCAGTCCCAACGACATCAAACTGTTTTAGAGACTGACAGACAGGGTCTGGTAGGGCTCCAGTCCCAACAACATCAAACTGGTTTAGAGACTGACAGACAGGGTCTGGTAGTGCTCCAGTCCCAGCAACATCAAACTGTTTTAGAGACTGACAGACAGGGTCTGGTAGTGCTCCGGTCCCAGCAACATCAAACTGTTTTAGAGACTGACAGACAGGGTCTGGTAGTGCTCCAGTCCCAGCAACATCAAACTGTTTTAGAGACTGACAGACAGGGTCTGGTAGTGTTCCAGTCCCAACGACATCAAACTGTTTTAGAGACTGACAGACAGGGTCTGGTAGGGCTCCAGTCCTCCCTGTCAGAATAACACCAACACAGGACTTGGAAAGCATAACAACTCCTATTGGAATGTCACCATGGCTATTGTGAGTAATCCAATTTATGTCTGTCATCTCCTACCATTCTGATAGATTGGAGTCTGTCAGAAAATGTGTTTATAACATTAATAATTTACTTTTTTTCTCCTTTGGTTACCTCGAAGGCAGATGCCGCAGGGGCAGAGTGGCCCATACTGATTAAATATGGCACCTTTTAAATGTTAGAGCAATCATTAGTAAAACCATTTCTTCCACATTACTGAGGGCAACGTTTATTGCATGTTTATCATTGTCTTGTTGTTATGGACCTTTCACATCTCCTCGTGAATTGCTGGAATGGCCCCAGCAATTATTGAAGCGTCCCCCTCCGGACTACAGATTTTCATACTCTATCAGAAATGGGAGAATTAATGGGAGGACATGGTCTATTTTTACTTATTCTCTCAGCTGTAAGGACATTTCATTTGGTGACTTTTTTAAAACGGTTCATAAGTCAGCCACCAGTGCTGGTCATAACCCTTTATAGGCCACCAAAGCACTGCCCCACTTTCTTAACTGACCTCTCTGTACTATTGTCTATTGTCCTTGAGAACTATGATAAAATCATTGTGTTGGGTGATTTTAATATTCATGTTGACAAAGACATTGACTTCAAGGCCATTGACTATATGAATATCATGAGCTCTATGGACTTTATCCAACATGTTACTGGGCCCACCCATAACCACAGCCATACTCTGTACTTGGTTATTACCAAAGGGGCTTTCTACTGGGCCCACCCATAACCACAGCCATACTCTGGACCTGGTTATTACCAAGGGGCTTTCTACTGGGCCCACCATAACCACAGCCATACTCTGGACCTGGTTATTACCAAGGGGCTTTCTACTGGGCCCACCCATAACCACAGCCATACTCTGGACCTGGTTATTACCAAGGGGCTTTCTGCTGGGCCCACCCATAACCACAGCCATACTCTGGACCTGGTTATTACCAAGGGGCTTTCTACTGGGCCCACCCATAACCACAGCCATACTCTGGACCTGGTTATTACCAAGGGACTTTCTACTGGGCCCACCCATAACCACAGCCATACTCTGGACCTGGTTATTACCAAGGGGCTTTCTACTGGGCCCACCCATAACCACAGCCATACTCTGGACCTGGTTATTACCAAGGGGCTTTCTACTGGGCCCACCCATAATCACAGCCATACTCAGGACATGGTTATTACCAAGGGGCTTTCTACTGGGCCCACCCATAACCACAGCCATACTCTGGACCTGGTTATTACCAAGGGGCTTTCTACTGGGCCCACCCATACCCACAGCCATACTCTGGACCTGGTTATTACCAAGGGGCTTTCTACTGGGCCCACCCATACCCACAGCCATACTCTGGACCTGGTTATTACCAAGGGGCTTTCTACTGAGCCCAGCCATAACCACAGCCATACTCTGGACCTGGTAATTACCAAGGGGCTTTCTACTGGGCCCACCCATAACCACAGCCATACTCTAGACCTGGTTATTACCAAGGGGCTTTCTACTGACATATCCTCTATTGTTTATGTTGTTTTATCTGATCACCACTGGGGATTTAAACTACCTTGTTGCCCATAGCACAGGGCAATACTGAACTCATTATTAAGAAACACTATCTTACCTCTGAAGTTGCCACAGATTTTGTATGAACAATACACCATCACCTATTCTGCCTTCATCATGTAATGATTTATTTGATAACTTTAATAGCAAATTAATAGCAACCATTGATGCCATAGCTCAAGTAAGTTTGAAAAAGGCCACATCCAAATTGAAGCCCTTTTAGAAAAAAATATTAAATAGCAATTGCAGAAAGGCAGAGCGGAAGAACAGAATGTGAAAGTTGCAGGTCCACTATGATATTCTGAGAGAGCAACTTGGCATATATAAGAAAGCAATTAGAAATGCCAGACGGGGTCATTTTTCTATCTTGATCACTACTCATCAGAATAATTAGAGACCGTTTATGGTTTGATAAATCCTCCCCTCGGAAACCTATGTGGACTTTCCTCCACATCTAAATTTGATGAGTTTGCGGCATATTTCAGAGATAAGATAAAACATTAGACTGGGGTATCAGTCAAGACCCGATGAGAAGTTTGATGATATGTGCCCTAGTCTACCACGCAAAGGCACGATGGATTTATTTTCCCTGGTTGACACAGACATGCTCAGGAAAGTGATATCACAACTTAAGCCTTCTATCTGCCTTCTTGATCCTATCCCCACCACCTTCTACAAAACAGTTTTTTTAATTGCATATCTGATGAAGTGCTCTATTGTTAATCACTTCCTGTTTCAAAAGGCACTTCCCCAACGGCTCTGGTGAAACCCCTTCTGAAGGAAAGTAATCAAGATTCTTCAGCTCTTAGCATTTTTAAGTCAATCTCTAACCTTCCATTCTTAAACAGAATTCTGCAGAAATTGTTTTCCAGATAGCTAAATGATTTTTCTAAGTATCAGCTGTATTTAAAAAAAAAATCCGTTCTGGTTTTCGTACCCACCATAGCACAGAGACAGCCTTAGCTAAATTGATAAATGATCTTAGAGCCAACACAGATGCCAAACAGCTCTCTGTCCTTGTAATCTTAGATTTAATTGCTGCATTTGACACTGGTGACCATGATGCCCTTCTGGACAGACTGGAGAGTTGAGTTGGCCTCTGTTCCAAGAGAGGTGGGTTGGCCTCTCTGTTCCAAGAGAGGTGGGTTGGCCTCTCCGGTCCAGGAGAGGTGGGTTGGCCTCTCCGGTCCAGGAGAGGTGGGTTGGCCTCTCTCGTCCAGGAGAGGTGGGTTGGCCTCTCCGGTCCAGGAGAGGTGGGTTGGCCTCTCTGGTCCAGGAGAGGTGGGTTGGCCCCTACGGTAAAAGAGAGGTGGGTTGGCCCCTCCGGTCCAGGAGAGGTGGGTTGGCCTCTCCGGTCCAGGAGAGGTGGGTTGGCCTCTCTGGTCCAGGAGAGATGGGTTGGCCTCTCTGGTCCAGGAGAGGTGGGTTGGCCTCTCCGGTCCAGGAGAGGTGGGTTGGCCCCTCTGGTCCAGGAGAGGTGGGTTGGCCCCTCTGGTCCAGGAGAGGTGGGTTGGCCTCTCCGGTCCAGGAGAGGTGGGTTGGCCTCTCCGGGTCCAGGAGAGGTGGGTTGGCCTCTCCGGTCCAGGAGAGGTGGGTTGGCCTCTCTGTTCCAGTTATAAATTGGTTTAGGACCTATTTAACCAGTTGAGAGTTTTCTGTCACCCTTGGTGAACATAACTCAGATTCCACAAGGTTCAATTTTGGTATTGTTCCATTTATATATGTTACCCCTTGGCAGCGTTATCAGAAAGCACAACATTGATTTTCACTGCTATGCAGCTGATACACAACTTTACATTTCTGTCTCCAGAGGATTTTAGCTCCACAGATAAATTATTAGACTGTATTAGTGATTTAAATACTTGGATGGCTCACAACTTCCTCCAGATACAATGTATCAAGACAAGGTTCAGGTACTTATTGTTGGAGCCAAAGCACATAGAGAGAATCTAGCCGCACATTTTAATTCACGGGAAATAAAGATAAAACACCAGGTAAAAAACCTCGGTGTTATTTTAGATTCTGAACTAAATTTCAAATCACACATTAGGAATGTGACTAAAATAGCTTTCACCCACCTGAGGAATATTGCCAAGGTGTGGCCATTTCTCTCTCAGGCTGATACAGAGAGACTCATCCATGCTTTTATTACAAGCAGGCTTGACTATTGTAACGCTCTCCTGTCTGGCCTACCCAAGAAAACCATTGGTCAACTGCAAAACATACAGATTGCTGCAGCGTGGGTACTGACCAAGACCAGACAGAGAGAACACATTACACCGGTTTTAAAGGTCTCTGCACTGGTTGCCTAGCTGCATGTGAGTTTTAGAATTAATTGTAACATTCTTCTGCGATTGTGCACCCCAATACCTGTCAGACATGCTTTAAGTTATGTCCCCAGTAGGTCCCTCAGGTCCTCTGGCACTGGCCTTTTAACTATCCAAAGCCAAGGAACCAAGAGGCATGGAGAGGCAGGTTTAGTTATTATGCCCCCTTCCTCTGTAATAGCCTGCCAGAGAACCTGAGGGGGGCCAAAACTGTGGACATATTTAAAATAGGTCTAAATACACACCTTTTAACTTTTCTTTTCCTTACGGTGTTTTTTAGTCGTTCAATATTAAAATTGTTATTATTATAAAAAAAGATATATTCTCTGATGTTTCTTGTGTATTAAAGATTTCATTTTTTATTTACATTATTTATTTATTTATTTTCCTGTGAAAGGCGTTGTGTTGCATTCACGTTTGAAATGTGCTGTATAAATAAAGCTTGATTTGATTGGATTTACATAAACAAATCCACAGCTAAAAGTGTACAGTAGACTGGAGAGTACGACCCACGACATGTTGACTTCAACCTGAACCCAGATAGCCTCTAATCTCCCCTTTGTGACGTCATCTTGTTCTACTTTAGCAATAAGGCCAGAGGGGGTGTGGTATCTGGCCAATATACCACGGCTAAGGGCTGTTCTTAAGCACGACACAACGCGGAGGTGCCTTACTGCTGTTTTTTTATTTTATGTTTATTTAGCTAGGCACGTCAGTTAAGAACAAAGTCTTATTTACAACGACGGCCTTCCCCGGGCCAAACCCGGACGACGCTGAGCCAATTGTGCGCCGCCCTATGGGACACCCAATCATGGCTGGTTGTGATACAGCCTGTAATCGAACCAGGGTCTGTAGTGACGCCTCTAGCACGAAGATGCAGTGCCTTAGATCGCTGCACCACTCGGGAGCACAATTATAAACTGGTTACCAACGTAATTAGAGCAGTAAAAATAAATGTTTCGTCATACACCGCAGCTTTCAGCCAATCGGCATTCAGGGCTCGAACCACCCAGTTTATAAAGTTCTTTATCTGCCGGGTCAGAATCATATACACTCAGGTGCCAGTTTATTAGGTACACACATCTAGTACTGGGTCTGACCACCCTTTGCTTCCAGAACAGCCTGAATTCTTTGGGACATGGAAACATTGCTCAAATTTGTATCAAGGCACCTAAAGTGATCCAGGTAAACATTCCCCACACCGTTACACCATCGCCACCAGCCTGTTTCCGTTGACACCAGGCGGGATGGGGGCCATGGATTCACGCTGCTTACGCTAAATCCTGATTCAGCAACCGGGATTTGTCGTACCAGGCGATGTTTTTCTACCTCTCAGTTGTCCAGTGTTGGTGATCGCTTGCCTCTTCTTCGTGTTTTTATCTGATAGGAGGGGAACACGGTTGTGGTCGTCTGCTGCAATAGCCAATCCGTGACGAGGACCGTCGAGTTGTGTGTTCAGAGATGCCGTTCTCCACACCACTGTTGTACTGCGTCGTCATTTGCCCGTTTGCGACCCGCCTGTTAGCTTGAACGATTTCTCCCATTCTCCTTCGACTTCTGTCATCAACGAGTTGTTTTTTTCGCCCCACAGGACTGCCGTTGTCTGGATGTTGTTTGTTCGTCGCAGTAAACCCTTGGAAACTGTTGTACGTGAAAAAGACCAGGAAGACGTCCGTTTCTGAGATACCGATGATCATACCAAGATCAAAGTCGCTTAGGTCACTCGTTTTTGTCCATTCTAACGTTCAATGAAAACATGGCTCGGTACCTTTCTGCTTTACCTGCTGTTACCTGCTGGTACCTGCTGTCCGGGTGAGTGTTTATAACCACTTGGGCTAATGCGGTTTCTGTCTGACGGTTCCGAGACCGCCACTTTCTCTCCCATAGCCGTGCTGTTTATTTCTGATCGTTTTAAAAAACCTATGACAATGTCCAGTGTAGGTAGATATGCAATTTGTTCACACCACAACACAATAAAGACTTGGATACACATTATCCCAAATGCTAATCAGTAAAAAACGTTTTTATTTTTTTTTAATTGGTGCTCACCGTTGCTTGTTTTACAGGGGGTCATTGCAGAGGGAACAGCCCGAGGCACTGGAGTATTGTAACATCACCAACATGTCTAGAATAAAGGCATTAACATGACAGCTGTTCTAACACCTGGCCCAACTCTCTCTCTCTCTCTATCTATCTCTCTCTCTCTCTCTATCTCTCTATCTCTCTATCTCTCTATCTCTCTATACTGTAGCTATGTGCCTGGTGGGTGAGTCAGATATGTAAAGTGACAGTTAGAGAAGCGAGAGAACTCAGAGGTGACAGTTGCCCCCCTAAAGCCACAATCTACAAGTGAGTCATGGGATGAGAGCGAACAGCAACAGGGTCACGCACTGGGGGGAGCAAACAACAACAAAGAGGAAATGCCTAAATTCATGAAGCTCTCTCTCACAAACACACAGTCACAAACAGACAGACACAGTCACACACACACACAGTCACACATTCACCCACACACACACAGTCACACACACACACACACACACACACAGTCACAAACACACACAGTCACAAACACACAGTCACAAACACACAGTCACAAACACACAGTCACAAACACACAGTCACAAACAGACAGACACAGTCACACACAGACACAGTCACACATTCACCCACACACACACAGTCACACACACACACACACACACAGTCACATACACACAGTCACAAACACACAGTCACACACACAGACAGACACCCACACACACACAGTCACACACACACACACACACAGTCACAAACACACAGTCACAAACACACTGTCACAAACAGACAGACACAGTCACACACACACAGTCACACATTCACCCACACACACACAGTCACACACACACACACACACACACACACACACACACACACACACACACAGTCACAAACACACAGTCAGAAACACACAGTCACACACACAGACAGACACACACACACACACAGTCACAAACACACACACAGTCACACACACACAGTCACATACACACAGTCACAAACACACAGTCACACACACAGACAGACACACACACACACACACACAGTCACACACACACACACAGTCACAAACACACACTCACACACACACAGTCACACACACACAGTCACACACACAGTCACACACACAGTCACACAAACACAGTCACACACACACACAGTCACAAACACACACAGTCACAAACACACATTCACAAACACACAGTCACACACACACACAGTCACACACACACAGTCACACACACACAGTCACACACACAGTCACACACACACAGTCACACACACAGTCACACACACACACAGTCACACACACACAGTCACACACACACAGTCACACACACACAGTCACAGTCACAAACACAAACACTTTTCCCCTCTAATTGGTACACTGTATTCAAGTATCACAAAATGCTCTTTCACACTCTGGTACCTATAAACATACAAACTAACATTACACCGGCCAAGACCGAGAGAGGAGGGGAGAGGGAAGGAGAGGAGAGGGGAGGAGAGGGAGACCGAGAGAGGACAGGACAAGAGAGGAGGGGAGAAGAGAGACCAAGAGAGGACAGGAGAAGAGATGAGTGGAGAGGAGAGGAGAGGAGAGGAGAGGAGATGAGTGGAGAGGAGAGGAAGAGAAGAGAAGAGGAGAGGAGAGGGAGACGGAGAGAGGACAGGAGAAGAGAAGAGAGGAGGGGAGAAGAGAAGGAGAACAAGAGAGGAGAGAGGAGGAGAGAGGGAGACAGAGAGGGCAGGAGAAGAGAGGGGAGAAGAGAAGGAGATCGAGAGAGGAGAGGGAGAGAGGACAGGAGAAGAGAGGAGGGGAGAAGAGAGGGAGATCAAGAGAGGAGAAGAGAGGAGAGGGAGAGAAGAGGGGAGAGGGAGACGGAGAAAGGACAGGAGAAGAGAGGAGGGAAGAAGAGAGGGAGAGAGGAGAAAAGAGGAGGGGAGAGGGAGATCGAGACAGGACAGGATAAGAGATGAGGTGAGAGGAAGGGAGGAGAGGCAGACTGAGAGAGGAGAGACTGAGAGACTGAGAGAGGAGAGGAGAGGAAACTGAGAGGAAAGAACCAGACCACTGCAGAGCAGAAACAGCATCACAGATTACAGAGGGGAGAGGAGAGATGTATTAAAGATAGGAGGATTATACACACAGCCTCTTCTTATTCCTCATTTGAGATTTCGAAGCTGCCCCAGCCCTCCTGGGGAGCAGCTGTATCCTCCGTCCTGGCTGCTAATCTGGCCCACCAAAGTCAAAGAGAAGAGACCACTTCAAAGCATACCCTCTCTTCTGCCGGGGCCTCTACCAATCATTAGGCTAGCAGGCTACCAACCCAGGGCCCTAATCATTAGGCTAGCAATCTACCAGGACCGTAACAATTAGACTAACAGGCTACCAGGATCTTAACCATTAGGCTAGGAGGCTACCAGGTCCTTAACTATTAGGCTAGCAGGCTAGCAGGGCCCTGATCATTAGGCTAGCTGGCTACCAGGATCTTAACCATTAGGCTAGCAGGCTACATAAGGTACTAGTTTTGCATGACTAGCGCGAGGCTGGTGGTTAGGGCTGGGATTGGAGGAACAAAATGAGGGAAGCTGAGAGGAAATAAAATGTGCTTCTCAGAGAGAGGCCTTTTGACCTGGTTAGATACATACTTGTCTCAGTCACTATTACTGCATCACAAATGGTCTCCTCTTCCCTATATAGTACTTTTGAAGTAGGGCACGATATATGGAATGGGGTGGCGTTTGGGACGCACCCTAAATCTTCTTTGTAAGCTAGATGTTCCACTTCTCACAGCATGTAATGAGATACTATGGACTACAGAGGGGAACTACATGTATGAGTTGTTTTCCACTGTTGATTTTAAACTGGGCGGTTTGAGCCCTGAATGCTGATTGTCTGATAGCCGTGGTATATCAGACCGTATACCACGGGTATGTCAAAACATTTATTTTTACTGTTCTAATTACGTTGGTAACCAGTTTTTAATGGCAAAAAGGCACCTCAGTGGGTGTGGTATATGGCCAATATACCACGGCTAAGGGCTGTATCCAGGCACTCAGCGTTGCGTCGTGCATAATAACAACTCTTAGCCGTGGTATATTGGCCATATACCACACCCCCTCGGGCCTTATTGCGTAATAATAGCACAGACACAATGCTTCCTCAATCATATACCATGTTTCCTCTATAGGTTTCTGTTGACGGTACTCTCTCTGAGTGATTCATACAAAAGGAACACTATTCATGAAGTTAACAGGTTAGCCTTGACTGGAGGATGTTCAACAACAACAACAATAACAACAGCGTATGCAGCAGCAGAGCTTGACAACATTCAATCTCTCCTCTCCTCTCCTCTCCTCTCCCCTCCCCTCCCCTCCCCTCCCCTCTCCTCTCCTCTCCTCTCCTCCTCTCCTCTCCTCTCCCCTCCCCTCCCCTCCCCTCCTCCTCTCCTCTCCTCTCCTCTCCTCTCCTCTCCTCTCCTCTCCTCTCCTCCCCTCCCCTCCCCTCCCCTCCCCTCCCCTCCCCTCTCCTCTCCTCTCCTCTCCTCTCCTCTCCTCTCCTCTCCTCTCCTCCCCTCCCCTCCCCTCCCCTCCCCTCTCCTCTCCTCTCCTCTCCTCTCCTCTCCTCTCCTCTCCTCTCCTCCCCTCTCCTCTGGTCCTACTGTAAGTTCCTTCCATCCCACTGAAATCCCCCTAAGACACTTGCTCATTAGGGGTGATAGGGTTGCCATGGTGAGTGGTGCTGTGCGGCCACGGTTACGGGCTGTGGAACAGACGAGGTAGTCAAGGCCACTGCTGCCTTCTCCTCGCTTCTGGATGTGTGACGGTGGGGTTTTGAGATTAACGCTTAAAGCCTGTTGAAAAAAATGACACACACACACACACACACACACAGAAGACATTGTAATTACCTTTTGACAGAAATCGGGAAAATAAACTCAAAGAAGTTATAAGCTTGTTAGCGACCACATGGCCGAGAAAGGAGAGAGGGATGAGTAAGGGAAGGGAGGTAGGAGGAAAGGTGAGAGAGAGAGAGAAAATGGCACCCACAGCACTCTGTTTCCTGAAATAATATCGACTTTGAGTCCTGCAGCACATCTATGCAGATCGCAGAAGCAAATGATACAAAACAATGATGCAGGAGATTGCTGTCTTCAGACTGACTCGTTAGTATGTTATAATGATGCAGGAGATGGCTGTCTTCAGACTGACTCATTAGTATGTTATAATGATGCAGGAGATGGCTGTCTTCAGACTGACTCATTAGTATGTTATAATGATGCAAGGGATTGCTGTCTTCAGACTGACTCATTAGTATGTTATAATGTCCTCGATGTATTGTTTTTCTGTCTCCTGTTGAGGGGTGGGGGGGGGGTATTCTCAATGTTTTGTTTGCTGTCATTATCTGTCTGTTTGTAAAATGTAAAATTCATAAATAAAATATAAAAAATAAAAGAAATCACCCAAAGTCTATGTCTTCATATAAGCCCCCCACATTTAATTAAAATTGAATTAACATTAACATTTAATTAACATTAACATTTAATTAACATGTAATTAACATGTATTAACATTAACATTACCATTTAAGTAACATTAACATTTAATTAACATTAACATTAACATTTAAATAACATTAACATTTAATTAACATTACCATTTAATTAACATTTCATTAACATTACCATTTAAGTAACATTTCATTAACATTACCATTTAATTCACATTAGCATGTAATTAACATTAACATTACCATTTAATTAACATTAACATGTAATTAACATTAACATTACAATTTAATTAACATTAACATGTAATTAACATTAACATTAACATTTGATTAACATTAACATTTAATTAACATTAACATTAAAATTAAAATTATTAAATAATTTTAATAATTAACACTACCATTAATAATTGGCATTAATAATTAGCATTAATAGTTAACAGTAACATTAATAATTAACATTAATAATGAACATTAACATGAATAATTAACATTAATAATTAACATTCTTATTGCAGCCTAATATCCCCCTCTTTCTTCTTCATCGTTGGAAATATTTTAAAAAGTTTGGACACACCTACTCACTCAACGGTTTTTCTTTATTTTTACTATTTTCAAACATTGCAGAATAATAGTAATGACATCAACATTATGAAATAACACATTGTGGAATCACATAGTGACCAAAAAAAGTGTTAAACAAATCAAAACATATTTTATATTTTAGATTCTTCAAAGTAGCAAGCCTTTGCCTTGATGACAGCTTTGCACTCTTGGCATTCTCACAACCAGCTTCACCTGGAATGCAACAGTCTTGAAGGAGTTCCCACATATGCTGAGCACTTGTTGGCTGCTTTTCCTTCACTCTGCGGTATATATCTCAATTGGGTTGAGGTTGGGTGACTGTGGAGGCCAGGTCATCTGGTGCAACACTCCACTCTTCTTCTTGGTCAAATATCCCTTACACAGCCTGGTGGTGTGTTGGGTCATTGTCCTGTTGAAAAACAAATGATAGCCCCACTAAGCGCAAACCACATTGGATGGCCTATCCTTGCAGAATGCTGTGGTAGACATTCTGGTTAAGTGTGCCTTGAATTCTAAATAAATCACAGACAGTGCCATCAGCAAAGCACCCCCACACCATCACACCTCCTCCTCCATGCTTCAAGGTGGGAACCACACATACAGAAATCATACGTTCACCTACTCTGCGTCTCACAAAGATACGGCAGTAGGAACCAAAAATCCAAAATTTGGACTCATCAGACCAAAGGACATGTTTCCACCAGTCTAATGTCCATTGCTCGTGTTTCTTGGCCCAAGCAAATCTTTTCTTATTATTGGTGTCCTTTAGTAGTGGTTTCTTTGCAGCATTTGAACATGAAGGCCTGATTCACACAGTCTCCTCTGAACAGTTAATGTTGATATGTGTCTGTTACTTGAACTTCGTGAAGCATTTATTTGGGCTGCAATTTCTGAGGCTGGTAGAGAAGCTGTTGTTTCTCTTTGCTTATTTGAGCTGTTCTTGCCATAATATGGACTTGGTCTTAAAAGAAACAGGGAAATGAAAATGGCGCCGGAAGAAATGGCAGCAGTTTTACGGGCGCCCAGGGTTGTGGGTTCGATTCCCACGGGGGGCCAGTACAAAAAAAAAAGAAATGCATGAAATGAAATGTATGCATTCACTACTGTAAGTCGCTCTGGATAAGAGCGTCTGCTAAATGACTAAAATGTAAATGTAAAAAATGTAAATCCAATTCCAAGAGAATAGAAATTTCAGTGTAGTTCCTGAATTGACTGGAATGTAAATGGTATTGACTCCAACCCTGAGAGAGAGAGGGTTGGGGTCTCTCAAAATGGCGCCGGAAGAAATGGCAGCAGTTTTACGGGCGCCCAGCCAATTGTGCTATTTTGTGTTTTTTTTCCATGTTATTTGTAACTTATTTTGTACATAATGTTTCTGCAACCATATCTTACGGCAGAAAAGAGCTTCTGGATATCAGGACACCTCGGATTACAAAAATATTTTTTCTTCAACAAGCAGGACGCACAGGACATTCTCCGAACTCCCAAGAGGGCCCAAGAGGGCCCAGTTATTTGCAAGAGGAAAAGATGCAGGTACAGAGGACACAGAGCGGGATGCCTCGTGAGGATTCGCAGAAGGTGAGTGGGAAAGCTGCCATTACCGTCAATATTACTCGCCAATGTGCAATCAGTGAATCAGTGAACAATAAATTAGACGAGGTACGATCACAATATCCTACCAACGGGACATCAAAAACTCTAATATCCTATGTTTCACGGAATCGTGGCTGAATGACGACATGGACGACATGGATATTCAGCTAGCGGGATATACGCTGCACCGGCAAGATAGAACAGCACACTCCGGTAAGACGAGCGGGGGTGGTCTGTGCATATTTGTACACAACAGCTGGTACACGAAATCTAAGGAAGTCTCTAGATTTTGCTCTCCTGACGTAGAGTATATTGTTATAAATTGCAGGCCACACTACTTGCCTAGTGAGTTTTCAGCTATACTTTCGTGGCTGTTTATTTACCACTGCAGATGGATGCTGGCACTAAGACCGCACTCAGTCAGCTGTATAAGGAAATAAGCAAACAGGGAACCACTCACCCAGAGGCGGCGCTCCTAGTGGCCGGAGACTTTAATGCAGGGAAACTTAGATCAGTTCTACCTAATTTCTATCACCTGTTGAGGCTACGGGTTAGCAATGAACCCTGAGACGGGATTGCTAGCAAGGCTGGAAATTCAAAACATCAAAAATCTAATAATTTCAATTTCTCAAACAATCAACTATTTTACACCATTTAAAAGATAAACATCTCCTTAATCTAACCACATTGTTCGATTTTCAAAGAGGCTTTACGGCAAAAGCATAAAGTTAGATTATGTTAGGACAGTACATAGCCACAAAAGTACAAACATCCATTTTCAATTCAAGGTCAGGCATCACCAAAAGCAGAAACCAGCTAAAATTATGCACACCCTTTGACAATCTCCATCAGATGACACTCCTAGGACATTATGTTATACAATACATGCATTTTTTGTTCCATCAAGTTCATATTTATATCCAAAAACAGCATTTTACAGTAGCGGTGAAATTCAGATTTTTTTCTTCTCTGAAATGCTTCCGGTGAACAACGTTACAATTTTCAAAATTACTATTCGAAAACATTGGTAAATTATAATATTGTCATTCAAATAATTATAGTTTAACATTTCGTAAATGCTACTGTATTGCCAGATTTCAAAATAACTTTACTGGGAAATCACAAGTTGCAATAAACCGGGTGCTGTGCTAAGAAGAATAGGCTACGCTATATAGGTTAGCATCATCTTGTAACCATGTAATATCAATAATACTATCGTCAATAATCCCTTACCTTTGATTATCTTCATCCATTGGCACTTCCAGGAATCCCAGGTCCACAACAAATGTGGTTTCTTTTGACAAAGTTCATAATTGATGTCCAAATATCTCCAAGTTGTTCCATGTTGTTAGCGCTTCGGTGGCTACTAAAAAGTAGCGCGGGGGGGATGTGAAGTCACGGCGAAAAGTTAAAAAAGTTACAAAAATAATCTATTTACGTTCGTTCAAACATGTCAAACGCTGTTTAGCATCAATCTTTAGAGCCATTTTTAACGTGAAACATCAGTAATGTTTCAACCCGACCTCACCTGTGTCTAGATTAACGTTTTTGAAAAATGTCTCGTGTCTCATGATTGCGCAGGTGCAGGCAATAATGGAAGTGACGACATCCCAGGGACGTCAACTTCACTGCATTCTTATTTGCTCTCTGTTCATCATAGACGCTTCAAACAACTTTATAAAGATCGCTGACATCTAGTGGAAGCCGTAGGAGTTGCGAAATGAATCATTTCTCACTGTGGTATCTATAAAACAATGACTCAAAAAAAATAGTACAGCCACAAAATTCTTTTTTTCTCTCAGGTTTTCTCAGGTTTTTGCCTGCCATATGAGTTGTGTTATACTTACAGACACCATTCAAACAGTTTTAGAAAATTCAGAGTGTTTTCTATCCAAATCTGGTAATAATATGCATATCCTAGCTTCTGAGTTGGTGTAGGTGGCAGTTAAAAATGGGCACATATTTTTTCCAAAATTCTCAATACTGCCCTCGTAGCCCGTAGAGGTTAAATGTGCAACCAGAGGGAAAACAATTCTAGATCACCTGTACTCCACACACAGAGACACGTACAAAGCTCTCCCTCGCCCTCCATTTGGTAAATCCGACCACAACTCTATCCTCCTGATTCCTGCTTACAAGCAAAAATTAAAGCAGGAAGGACCAGTGACTCGGTCTATAAAAAGTGGCCAGATGAAGCAGATGCTAAACTACAGAACTGTTTTGCTATCACAGACTGGAATTTGTTCTGGGACACTTCCGATGGCATTGAGGAGTACACCACATCAGTCACTGGCTTTATCAATAAGTGCATCGAGGACATCGTCCCCACAGTGACTGTACGTACATATCCCAACCAGAAGCCATGGATTACAGGGAACATTCGCACTGAGCTAAAGGGTAGAGCTGCCGCTTTCAAGGTGCGGGACTCTAACCCGGAAACTTACAAGAAATCCTGATATGCCCCCCCGAAGAACCATCAAACAGGCAAAGCTTCAATACAGGACTAAGATCGAGTACTACGCCGGCTCCGTCTTATGTGGCAGGGCTTGCAAACTACTACAGACTACAAAGGGAAGCACAGCCACGAGCTGCCCAGTGACACGAGCCTACCAGATGAGCTAAATCACTTCTATGCTCGCTTCGAGGCAAGCAACACTGAGGCATGCATGAGAGCATCAGCTGTTCCGAACGACTGTGTGATCACGCTCTCCGTAGCCGACATGAGTAACAGGTCAACATTCACAAGGCTGTGGGGCCAGACAGATTACCAGGACATGCGCTCCGGGCATGTGCTGACCAACTGGCAGGTGTCTTTACTGACATTTTCAACATGTCCCTGATTGAGTCTGTAATACCAACATGTTTCAAGCAGACCACCATAGTCCCTGTGCCCAAGAACACGAAGGCACCCTGCCTAAATGACTACAGACCCGTAGCACTCATGTCCGTAGCCATGAAGGGCTTTGAAAGGCTTGTAATGGCTCACATCAACACCTTTATCCCAGAAAGCCTAGACCCACTCCAATCAACAACAAACTAGAATGGTCCAAACACACCAAGACAGTCGTGAAGAGGGCACTACAAAGCCTATTCCCCCTCAGGAAACTAAAAAGATTTGGCATGGGTCCTCAAAAGGTTCTACAGCTGCAACATCGAGAGCATTCTGACTGGTTGCATCACTACCTGGTACGGCAATTGCTCGGCCTCCGACGCAAGGCACTACAGAGGGTAGTGTGTACGGCCCAGTACATCACTGGGGCCAAGCTGCCTGCCATCCAGGCTCTAAAAATTTTCAAAGACCCCAGCCACCCCAGTCATAGACTGTTGTCTCTACTACCGCATTGCAAGCGTCACCTGAGTGCCAAGTCTAGGACAAAAAGGCTTCTCAGCAGTTTTTACCCCAAAGCCATAAGACTCCTGAACAGGTAATCAAATGGCTACTCAGACTATTCACATTGTGTCCTGCCACCCGCCAACCGCTCTTTTACTGTACGCTGCTGCTGCTCTCTGTTCATCATATATGCATAGTCACTTTAACCATATCTACATGTACATACTACCTCAATCAGCCTGACTAGCCGGTGCCTGTATGTAGCCTCACTACTGTATATAGCCTCTCTACTGTATATAGCCTCTCTACTGTATATAGCCTCTCTACTGTATATAGCCTCGCTACTGTATATTGCCTCGCAACTGTTATTTTTCACTGTCCTTTTACTGTTGTTTTTATTTCTTTACTTACCTATTGTTCACTTAATACCTTTTTTGCACTGTTGGTTAGAGCCTATAAGTAAGCATTTCACTGTGAGGTCTACACCTGTTGTATTTGGCGCACGTGACAAATAAACTTTGATTTGATTTTAGAATTTTCTGTATACCTCCCCTACCTTGTCACAACACAAATTATTGTCTCAAACACATTAAGATGGAAAGAAATTCCGCACACCTGTTATGTTTTAATTGAAATGCATTCCAGGTGACTACCTCATGAACCTGGTTGAGAGAATGCGAAGAGTGTGCAAAGCTGTCATCAAGGCAATGGGTGGCTACTTTGAAGAATTTCAAATATTAAATAAATATTGATTTGTTTAACACTTTTTTGGTAACTTTTTTTATTTTTAATTTTTATTTCACCTTTATTTAACACGCGAGTTGAGAACAAGTTCTCATTTACAACTGCGACCTGGCCAAGATAAAGCAAAGCATTGTGACAAAAATAACAGAGTTACACATGGGATAAACAAAACTACAGTCAATAACACAATAGAAAAATCTAAATACAGTGTATGCAAATGAAGTAAGGAGGTAAGGCAATAAATAGGTCAATAGTGGCAAAGTAATTACAATTTAGCAATTTACACTGGAGTGATATATGTGCAGATGAGGATGTGCAAGTAGAAATACTGGTGCAAAAGTGAAGAAAAACAAACACAAATATGGGGATGAGGTAGGTAGTTGGTTGGTTGGATGGACTATTTACAGATGGGCTGTGTACAGCTGCAGTGATCGGTAAGCTGCTCTGATAGCTGACGCTTAAAGTTAGTGAGGGAGATATGAGTTTCCAACTTCAGTGATTTTTGCAATTCATTCCAGTCATTGGCAGCAGAGAACTGGAAGGAAAGGCGGCCAAATGAGGTGTTGGCTTTGGGGATGACCAGTGAAATATACCTGCTGGAGCGCGTGCTACGGATGAGTGCTGCTATGGTGACCAGTGAGCTGAGATAAGGCGGAGCTTTACCTAGCAAAGACTTATAGATGACCTGGAGCCAGTGGGTTTGCCGACGAATATGTAGCGAGGACCAGCCAACGAGGGCATACAGGTCGCAGTGGTGGGTAGTATATGGGGCTTTGGTGACAAAACAGATGGCACTGTGATGAACTGCATCAAATCTGCTTAGTAGAGTGTTGGAGGCTATTTTGTAAATGACATCGCCAAAGTCAAAAATCGGTAGGATAGTCCGTTTTACGAGGGTATGTTTGGCAGGATGAGTGAAGGATGCTTTGTTTCAAAATAGGAAGCCGATTCTAGATTTAACTTTTGGATTGAAGATGCTTAATGTGAGTCTGGAAGGAGAGTTTACAGTCTAACCAGACACCTAGGTATTTATCGATGTCCACATATTCTAAGTCGGAACTGCCCAGAGTAGTGCGGTGAAGGTACGGTGGGATTCAAAATGGTCGGTGATTTGTTTGTTCACTTGGCTTTCGAAGACTTTAGAAAGGCAGGGCAGGATGGATAGAGGTCTGTAACAGTTTGGGTCTAGAGTCTCTCCCCCACAGCAGCTTTCCAATCTTTAGGAATCTCAGACTATATGAAAGAGAGTTTGAACAGGCTAGTAGCCAGGTGGAAAGCATGGCCAGCTGTAGAGAAATGCTTATTGAAATTCTCAATTATCGTGGATTTATCAGTGGTGACAGTGTTTCCTAGCCTCAGTGCAGTGGGCAGCTGGGAGGAAGAACTCTTATTCTCCATGGACTTTACAGTGCCCCAAAACCTTTTGGAGTTAGAGCTACAGAATGCAAATTTCTGTTTGAAAAAAGCTAGCTTTTGCTTTCCTAACTGACTGTGTGTATTGGTTCCTGACGTCCCTGATAATTTGCATATCGCGGGGACTATTTGAAGCTAATGCAGAACGCCACAGGGTGTTTTTGTGCTGGCCATGGGCAGTCAAGTCTGGGGTGAACCAGGGGCTATATCTGTTCTTAGTTCTACATTTTTTGAATGGGGCATGCTTATTTAAGATGGAGAGGAAAGCACTTTTGAAGAGCAACCAGGCTTCCTGTACCGACGGGATGAGGTCAATATCCTTCCAGGATACCCGAGCCAGGTCGATCAGAAAGGCCTGCTCGCTGAAGTGCTTTAGGGAGCGTTTGACAGTGATCAGGTTTGGTCGTTTGACAGTGGACACAGTAGGTATTGAGGCAGTTATCGCTGAGGTCCTGGTTGAAAACAGCAGAGGTGTATTTAGAGGGCAAGTTGGTCAGGATGATATCTATGAGGGTGCCCATGTTTACGGATTTGGGGTTGTACCTGGTAGGTTCCTTGGTAATTTGTGTGAGATTGAGGGCTACAACTACATGATTCCAAATGTGTTATTGTATAGTTTTGATTTCTTCACTATACTTCTACAATCTAGAAATAGTAAAAATAAAGAAAAACCCTGGAATGAGTAGGTGTGACCAAACCTTTGACTGGTACTTTATGTATTAAATCAGATGTTTCCGGGACTCTCAATGCACTAGACAAACACTGGCTGGCAGCAGATTGTTTGTTACGCTCACACATACACACACACACACACACACACACACACACACACACACACACACACACAAACACACACATGGAAATCGTGGCGGCAGTTTGGTCGAGAGGTTCCCGCCGACACCTTTTGAGACAACGGTGATGACAAACTAAAGGTCATTTCAGGGTATTAATGCATCAATGTCTTCTTGCAGATTCAGATTCAGACACCCACCTCCCTTCTCTTCTCTTCTCTTTCCTTCTCCTCTATCTCTCCTGTCTCAATCTCTCCTGTCTCTATCTCTCCTCTCTCCATCTCTCCTGTCTCTATCTCTCGTCTCTCCTGTCTATATCGCTCATCTCTCCTGTCGCTATCTCTATCTCTCCTGTCTCTATCTCCCCTCTAGCATGTCTCTAGCTCTCCTCTCTCCATCTCGACCTGTCTCTCCACTATCCTGTCTCTATCTCTCCTATCTCCTGTCTCTATCTCTCCTGTCTCCTGTCTCCATCTCTCCTGTCTCCTGTCTCATGTCTCTATCTCTCCTGTCTCCATCTCTCCTCCCTCCTGTCTCCATCTCTCCTCCCTCCTGTCTCCATCTCTCCTCCCTCCTGTCTCCATCTCTCCTCTCTCCTGTCTCCATCTCTCCTCTCTCCATCTCTCCTCTCTCTTGTCTCCATCTCTCCTCTCTCCTGTCTCCATCTCTCCTCTCTCCTGTGTCCATCTCTCCTCTCTCCTGTCTCCATCTCTCCTCTCTCCTGTCTCCATCTCTCCTCTCTCCTGTCTCCATCTCTCCTCTCTCCTGTCTCCATCTCTCCTCCCTCCTGTCTCCATCTCTCCTCTCTCCATCTCTCCTCTCTCCTGTCCCAATCTCTCCTCTCTCCTGTCTCTATCTCTCCTGTCTCCATCTCTCCTCTCTCCTGTCTATCTCTCCTCTCTCCTGTCTCTATCTCTCCTGTCTCTTCTCTCTATTCTCCATCTCTCCTGTCTCTATCTCTCGTCTCTCCTGTCTATATCGCTCATCTCTCCTGTCTGTATCTCTATCTCTCCTGTCTCTATCTCCCCTCTAGCATGTCTCTAGCTCTCCTCTCTCCATCTCGACCTGTCTCTCCACTATCCTGTCTCTATCTCTCCTATCTCCTGTCTCTATCTCTCCTGTCTTTATCTCATCCTCTCTCCTGTCTCTATCTCATCCTCTCTCCTGTCTCCTGTCTCTATCTCTCCTGTCTTTATCTCTCCTGTCTTTATCTCATCCTCTCTCCTGTCTCTATCTCATCCTCTCTCCTGTCTCCTGTCTCCTGTCTCTATCTATCTCTCATCTCTATCTCTCCTCTCCTGTCTCTCCACTATCCTGTCTCTATCTCTTCTCTATATTCTCCATCTCTCCTGTCTCTCCACTATCCTGTCTCTATCTCTCCTGTCTCTATCTCTCCTCTCTCTATCTCGACCTGTCTCTCCACTAGCATGTCTATCTCTCCTCTCTCCTGTCTCCATCTCTCCTCTCTCCTCTCTCCATCTCTTCTGTCTCCATCTCTCCTCTCTCCTGTCTCTATCTCTCCTGTCTCCATCTCTCCTCTCTCCTGTCTCCATCTCTCCTCTCTCCTGTCTCCATCTCGCCTCCCTCCTGTCTCCAGCTCTCCTCCCTCCTGTCTCCATCTCTCCTCTCTCCTGTCTCCATCTCTCCTCTCTCCATCTCTCCTCTCTCCTGTCTCCATCTCTCCTGTCTCCATCTCTCCTCTCTACTGTCTCCATCTCTCCTCTCTCCTGTCTCCATCTCTCCTCTCTCCTGTCTCCATCTCTCCTCCCTCCTGTCTCCATCTCTCCTCCCTCCTGTCTCCATCTCTCCTCTCTCCTGTCTCCATCTCTCCTCTCTCCTGTGTCCATTTCTCCTCTCTCCTGTCTCCATCTCTCCTCTCTCCTGTCTCCATCTCTCCTCTCTCCTGTCTCCATCTCTCCTCTCTCCTGTCTCCATCTCTCCTCCCTCCTGTCTCCATCTCTCCTCTCTCCATCTCTCCTCTCTCCTGTCTCCATCTCTCCTCTCTCCTGTCTCCATCTCTCCTCCCTCCTGTCTCCATCTCTCCTCTCTCCATCTCTCCTCTCTCCTGTCTCTATCTCTCCTCTCTCCTGTCTCTATCTCTCCTCTCTCCATCTCTCCTATCTCAATCTCTCCTCTCTCCTGTCTCTATCTATCCTGTCTCTATCTCTCCTCTCTCCTGTCTCCATCTCTCCTCTCTCCTGTCTCCATCTCTCCTCTCTCCTGTCCCAATCTCTCCTCTCTCCTGTCTCTATCTCTCCTGTCTCCATCACTCCTCTCTCCTGTCTCTATCTCTCCTGTATCTATCTCTATCTCTCCTGTCTCTATCACTCCTCTCTCCTGTCTCTATCTGTCCTCTCTCCTGTCTCTTTCTCTCCTCTGTCCTCTTTCCCTCTCTCCTCTCTCTCTCTTTCCCCTCTTTCTCTCTCCCCCACATCTGCCTCCATTGTGGCCTTCTGACTAACTATGTTCCCGGCCTTCATACCAGCTCCATGCTCCCCCCTTCTCTTCCAGGATACTCTTGTGCCATAGATCCAACAGCTACAGGCTATTGGTCTAGATCACTGGTTCACATACTTCTTATAGTCCAGTACCCCTTCAAAACATTCAACCTCCAGCTGTACCCCCTCTAGCACCATGGTCAGTGCAAATCTCAAATGTAGTTTTTTGCCTTCCACACACACACACACACACACACACACACACACACACACACACACACACACACACACACACACACACACACACACTATATGATACATTTATTAAACTTAAGAATGTTGTGTATGTCACAACCCGGCTTGTGGGAAGTGACAAAGAGCTCTTAAAGGACCAGGGCACAAATAATAATATAATAATAATCCAGAACTTTGCTCTTTATTTAACCATCTTATATATAAAACCTTATTTGTTCATCAAAAAATGGTGAATAACTCACCACAGGTTAATGAGAAGGGTGTGCTTGAAAGGAAGCACATAACTCTACAATGTTGTGTTGTATTGGAGAGAGTCTCAGTCTTAAATAATTTTCCACACACAGTCTGTATCTGTATTTAGTTTTTCTGCTAGTGAGGTCCGAGAATCCACTCTCATATAGGTCGTGGTTGCAAAGGGCATCAGTGTCTTAACAGCGTGATTTGCCAAGTCAAGAAACTCTGAACACAGCCCAATCCAGAAATCTGGCATAGGCTTCTGATTAAATTCAATTTTCACAGAACCGCTTGTTGCAATTTCGATGAGGCTCTCTTGTTCATATATTGTTAAGTGGACTGGAGGCAGGGCATGAAAGGGATAACAAATCCAGCTGTTTCTGTCGTCTGTTTCGGGAAAGTACCTGCATAATTGCACACCCAGGTCACCCAGGTACTTCGCTATATCACATTTGACATTGTCCGTAAGCTTGAGTTCATTTGCACAAAAAATGGAAAGCCCTGTGTGTTGTCCTTGTTAATGCAAACAGAAAAGAGCTCCAACTTCTTAATCATAGCCTCAGATTTGTCCCACACATTGAATATAGTTGCGGAGAGTCCCTGTAATCCTAGATTCAGATCATTCAGGTGAGAAAAAACATGACCCAGATAGGCCAGTTGTGTGAGAAACTCGTCATCATCAGACAAGTGAAAATTATGGTCAGTAAAGAAAACTTTAAGCTCGTCTCTCAATTTAAAAAAATGTGTCTATAATTTGCCCCTTGATAACCAGCGCACCTCTGTATGTTGTAAAAGTGTTACATGGTTGCTGCCCATATCATTACATAGTGCAGATAATACACAAGAGTTCAGGAGCCTTGCTTTAACAAAGTTAACCATTTTCACTGTAGTGTCCAAAACGTCTTTCAAGCTGTCAGGCATTCCCTTGGCAGCAAGAGCCTCTTGGTGGATGCTGCAGTGGACCCAAATGGCGTCGGGAGCAACTGCTTGCAGGCGCGTTACCACTCCACTATGTCTCCCTGTCATGGCTTTTGCTCCATCAGTACAGATACCAACACATCTTGACCACCAACGTCCATTTGATGTCACAAAGCTGTCCAGTACTTTAAAAATATCCTCTCCTGTTGTCCTGGTTTCCAGTGATTTGCAGAAGAGGATGTCTTCCTTAATTGAGCCCCATAAACATAACGCACATATACCAGGAGCTGTGCCAGGCCCGCCACGTCTGTTGACTCATCCAGCTGTAACGCATATAATTCACTGGCTTGTATGCGAAGCAGTAATTGTTTCAAAACATCTCCTGCCATGTCGCTGATGCGTCGTGAAACAGTGTTGTTTGATGAAGTAATTGTCTGTATAGTTTTTTTGGCCTTTTCCCCGAGCATCGTCCCAGTCATATCCTTGGCAGCAGGAAGAATTAAGTCCTCCACAATAGTATGGGGCTTGCCTGTCCTAGCCACTGGGTAGCTCACCATATAAGACGCTTCTAGCCCCTTCTTATTAAACTGTTGCTTTTATTCATGTCTTACTACTCGAAAGTCGTCTTTATTTTCGCTCAAAAAACTCCTGTGGCTTATTTTTCAAATTGTCATGTTTCATTTCTAAATGTCTTCGCAAGAGTGAAGGTTTCCCGCAAGAGAGTAAGGGTTAATGTGATTGGATGTTAATTATTTGACTAGGCTACCTGTATTTGACATTGTGTTGTTATTTCTCTGAGCACTAGACGGTTTAATTTTATTTTTGGCAGTGAAATGAAGCTACTCATGCGAGAAAAAAAATCTCACCCAAATGTATGGAAAATATAAATTTACTGTTTGAAAAATGTGAAGAAATTTGTAAAAAAAAAAATCAAATAAAATCTGAAACAACATTGCGGTAGGGGTAATGGACTCTGGAGCGGTGGAAACATGTTCTCTGGAGTGATGAATCACACTTCACCATCTGGTAGTCTAATGGACGAATCAGGCTTTGGCAGATGCCTGGAAACACTACCTGTGCGAATGCATAGTATACTAGTATCAACTGTAAAGTTTGGTGAAGGAGGCATAATGGTCATTGGCTGTATTTTCATGGTTCGGGCTAGGCCCCTTTTTTTTACCTTATTTAACTCGGCAAGTCAGTTAAGAACAAATCCTTATTTATAATGACGGCGTACCCCGACTAAACCTGGAAGACGCTGGGCCAATCACCGGCCGGTTGTGATACAGCCTGGAATCAAACCAGGGTCTTAGACCACTGCACCACACAAAAAATACCCCTTACTTCCAGTGAAGGGAAATCTTAACTCCACAGCATACAATAACATTCTAGACAATACTGTGCTTCCAACTTTGTGGCAAAAGTATTGGGAAGGTCCTTTTCCTGTTTCAGCCCCCGTGCACAAAGCGAGGTTCATAGTAAAATGGTCTGTCCAGATCGGTGTGGAATAACTTGACTGGCCGGCACAGATCCCTGACCTCAACCCCATTGAACACCTTTGGGATGAATTGGAACGCAGACTGCAAGCCAGGCCTAATCACCCAACATCAGTGCCCGACCACACTAATGCTCTTGTGGCTGAATGGAAGCAAGTCCCCGCAGCAATGTTCCAATATCTAGTGGAAAGCCTTCCCAGAAGAGTGGAGGCTGTTGTAGCAACTAAGGGGGGAACCAACTCCACATTAATGCCCATGATTTTAGAATGAGATGTTCGATGAGCAGGTGTCCACATACTTTTGGACATGTAGTGTTCATACAGTGAGGGAAAAAAGTATTTGATCCCCTGCTGATTTTGTATGTTTGCCCACTGACAAAGAAATGATCAGTCTATAATTTTAATGGTAGGTTTATTTGAACAGTGAGAGACAGAATAAAAACAAAAAACAAATGGCAAAAATGTTATAAACTGATTTGCATTTTTAATGAGGGAAATAAGTATTTGACCCCCTCTCAATCAGAACGGTGACTTTGATGAATAAGGGATGTACGATCAAGACACAAGCAAAAGAAAAGAAGTTCATAATTGACAGTGAGCATCATTTGTACAGCGGAGACGCAGGGATCTTGTTGATGAATTGGAACAATCTTAGAGTCATTTGGACTTAGGAACAGTTACTGCGTTTATTAGTCTTGAATCGTCGGACAATAAACTGAATGGTACTTGACCATAATCTACTATAAGGAGCTTTTCTTTAATAAAAAAAAAAGAAAGTAATCTTGAGGTCTATAATCGTCTCTGCTAAGAAGTCAGCGTGCCATGAAAGAAGAAAATAGGAAATAAAATACTGTTTTTTGTCATCTATGCGCCAGGTTTAGTAATGACTACTGTTAGCTAACAGAGCCGTCAACACCCCCAAATGCGTATCGATCCCACACCTAGCACTGCTCAAGCATGTAATGGGGAAACTGGCCCATATGGTAGAAGGCTGAGAGTGTTTCTTCCTTCTCAGAACAATGACCATTAACTCAGATGTAAGAATTATTATTATTATTATTATTATGTGCGTTCTGTACATTTCAAAAGGAAACATGGTCCTAATAGTAGCATACTTAGGAGACGTGCATAACATCCACCGCCTCCGAGTATATTACTTGCTAACGTTCAGTCCCTGGAAATAAAGTAGATGAGCTCAGGGCGAGGATCTCCTTCCAGAGAGTCATCACCCAAGTGAATTTTAAATTTTATTTTAATATATTCCAGGTATATTAAAGTATACTTCAATATACTACAAATTCTAATAATATACTTCAAGTATGAGATTTATTTTTCTAGCATATTTTAGGTATTCTATAAATATAACATATTCAACCTTCAATATACTTATTAAAAGTGTACCTTCTATGCATTGTTATTCAGTCTTTCAGTATTCTATATGTTCACTATCATTAAACTTAAACACACTCATTAAAAGTGTACTTCAATTTCAATCGCTTGAATTTTAATATAGTATTTTCATTCAAAATACACATGGAGTTGTTTTTAGGTTGAAGCTTAGATTTTTTTTGCTTGCTTGTGGGTGATCAAGTACACTATAAGTATACAATGACTTACAAAAATAATTCATATACCCTTGTATTTCTTCATGTTTTATTGTGTTAAAAAGTGGGATTAGAATTGATTTAATTGTCATTTGTTGTCACCAATGAACTCAAAATACTCTAATGTTAAAGTGCAAAAAAAAAAAAGATTAATACAAATTCTATATCTCAACTATAGTCATTACATAAGTTTTCAGCCTCTTTGTTTAGGCAAGCCTAAGTTAGTTCAGGATAAAATGTGTCTTAACAAATCACAGAATATGAATATATATTGACTCTGTTTGAAATAATATGGGTTGACATCATATTTTTATGACTAACCCTTCCTCTGTCCCCCCATCCAACAGCTGTAAGGTCCCTCATTGAAGTATTAAAGTTCAAGCACAGATTCAACTACAAAGACCAGGGAGCCTTTTGATAGCCTCATAAAGGGCAGTGATTGGTAGATCGGTAACATTATGAAATCAGACATTGAATATCTCTTTAAGCAAGGTCAAGTTAATATTTATGTGGGCGATGATGTATTAAAACCACCCAGACACATCAAAGAAAACAGTCATCCTTCTGAACTGAGCTGCAGGACAGGAATGAAGCTGCTCAGGGTTCTTACCATGAGGCCATTGGTAATTGTATTGCATTGTAAAACAGTAACAGAGTTCAATGGCTGTGACAGAGAGAAAATAATAATACAACATTTACCAGACGCTCTTATCCAGAGCGACTTACAGTAGTGAATACATACGTTTCATGCACAGAGAGAGAGAGGCAGACAGATAGAGAGGCAGACAGACAGAGACAAATAAAACATAAATATATCATCTAGCAGCAATCTCGTTTTGAGATCTGCATCTGTAATTATCATCAAAGACATTTGGGTGAAAAGCATTACAACTTGTCCTCAAGCATGTCCTTAATTATGTCAACAGAACTGTCACGAACACACTTCTTCCTCATTCATATGCTACTTGCCCCATTAGATTTAATTCTAAATGGACACCAATAAAAAATAAACATGAAACAGAACACTCATATCCAATTTTAAGACCTTGTTATTTTCTCCCCTTGTATCTGTGTTTCCAAAGTGTTGCTATTTAGGACCAGTCCTTTCTGAGATTCATATTGTTCTGCAGTGTTTTGTGCTGTTGCCCTGGAGTCTTGTCTCTGTCACAGGCTTGGAGATGAACAAAGACCTCTGTCAGTCTGCTCTGTCATTTTCTCCTCCTGCTATCTCTCTCTGCTATGTCTATCTCATTCTCCCGCTGCTCTCATTCTCGCTCTCTCTGATATCTCTCTCTCTGCTATCTCTCTCTGCTCTCTCTCTCTCTCTCTCTGTTATCTCTCTTTTTCCCCCTGCTGTCTCTATTGCTATCTGATTCTCCCTCTGCTATTGCTCTCTCTCTCTCTTGCTTCTGATATCGCTCTCTCTTTCTATCTGCTACATTCTTTAATGAATTATCTTTCTTTTCTATAGCAGTGGACTTCATATTGAATTTTGTTGCATCAAGGTCTGACCAAGTAGACAAGCAACATCAGGGGAATCACACACTGTGCTGTCAGCACTTCAGAGAAGAAGTTAAATCAAATGATAATGAAATATACAAATACGTATTTATAGATTTTTATGTTAAGATATTTTTTTTATTTTTTGGGGAAAAACAAAATATAAAAAGGATTCTTTATTAAAATTCAACATCTTCGATTTTTTTTCCCGTATTCCATAGAGAGCCTTAGAGAGAAATATACAGAAAACAAAGTGACAAACCAGCTAGATGTTTTTAATAGTGTATGTTTTACATGTAATTTAAAAGTTAATAATGTGCTGTTGGTTTAACGTTTCCAATTTGGGATTAAATATGTGAGGCGTGACAGTAGCATGAGATAGTTATATGTTTCTCCTTGGCGTAGTGTAGTTGTCTCTAAGGGGCTCATTACTATGGTGTTCCTGTGTTAGGAAGAGTGAGGCTGTCAATAAGAGCCAAGCCCTGATGCAGAGAAATACATATTATTTGTAGCCTGAGAAAACGTACCACTGCAACGACGAGAAAAGCGCACTCTGATTGCTGCTCAGCTGTTTTACTAATTGATGTCTGTGTCGTTCCACGAAAAAGAGTGCTTTTTGATATTTTAAGTAGAAATTGTGCACCAATATTGTTTTTTTTTAAAAGCCTGTTATATTAAATGAAGTTCCCTTTAATATACAACACTTGGAGAATTCAATAAATCATATTTTTCTTTATGAATAAAGACTTTGCTAAAGTGCCATTGTGTCCCTCTCTGCACCCTCTAGGTAGATTTGAACACAGCTAACCTATTTTGTCTTATCCCCATCATTGTAAATCCCTAGTTATTTTGTTTGCTTTGACATCGTCACTTCTGGAGATTGTTATTTATGTAATGTGATTATTATAGTCCTTCATGTACGTCTGTCCCTCATTTTCAGGTTAACCCTGTTACTTAAACTGAACTCTCGTTTTAATGTGGTGAAACTATTCCTTTTCCAATTGTTTATTTATTTATTTTTCTTTCCAAAGAGACATTGAACAACTAATAGTCAAATCCTGGTGTTAAAAGCTGTTGTTATACTCTTTTTGGCCATTTACTTGTGTTTTGTTCAAATCAAATCAAATCAAATGTTATTGGTCACGTACACATGGTTAGCAGGTGTTAATGCGAGTGTAGTGAAATGCTTGTGTTTCTAGTTCCAACCATGCAGTAATATCTAACAAGTAATCTAATAATTTCACCACTGCCTTGTACACACAAGCGTAAAGGAATGAATAAGAATATACACAGAAAAATATATGGATGAGCGATGGCCGAACGGCATAGGCAAGATGCAGTAGATGGTATAGAGTACAGTATATACATATGAGATGAGTAATGTAGAGTATGTAAACATTATATAAAGTGGCATTGTTTAAAGTGGCAAGTGATACATTTATTACATCATTTTTTTCCATTATTAAAGTGGCTTGAGTTGGGTCAGTATGTTGGCAGCAGCCACTCAATGTTAGTGATGGCTGTTTAACAGTCTGATGGCCTTGAGATAGAAGCTGTTTTTCAGTCTCTCGGTCCCTGCTTTGATGCACCTGTACTGACCTCGCCTTCTGGATGATAGCAGGGTGAACAGGTAGTGGCTCGGGTGGTTGTTGTCCTTGATGATCTTTTTGGCCTTCCTGTGACATCGGGTGTTTTGTGGTGGAAAACTGAGTGGGTCGAACGTAACATGTCAACCCTGATAGACTGTCACGTCCTGACCAGCAGAGGGTGTAGTTGTGTAGTATTTTGGTCAGGACGTGGCAGAGGATGTCTGTGTATGTTTTTCTGGGTTATATGTTTCTATGTTGTTCTGTGTGGCTCCTGATCAGGGACAGCTGGTTATCGTTGTTCCTGATTGGGAGTCATATATTAGGTGTGTGTTTTTCACTTGGGTTTGTGGGTTGTTGAACTAGCACTGCTATTATTTTGTATGTATAGCCTGTTAGCCTGTCGTGAGTCGTTATTGTTTATTGTTTTTCCATGTCTGCTTCATTCTTTTGAATTAAAAAGATGAGCATCCACATCCCACTTGCAGTTTGGTCCATACAACACGGCTACACTTGTGACATAGACAGGCTAGACATGTCAACCCTGTTACCCTGTAGGTAGACAGGCTAGGCATTTCAACCCTGTTACCCACAGATAGACAGGCTAGGCATGTCAACCCTGTTACCCTGTAGGTAGACAGGCTAGGCATTTCAACCCTGTTACCCACAGATAGACAGGCTAGGCATGTCAACCCTGTTACCCGTAGAAAGACAGGCTAGACATGTCAACCCTGTAGATAGACAGGCTAGGCATGTCAACCCTGTAGATAGACAGGCTAGGCATGTCAACCCTGTAGATAGACAGGCTAGACATGTCAACCCTGTAGATAGACAGGCTAGGCATGTCAACCCTGTAGATAGACAGGCTAGGCATGTCAACCCTGTAGATAGACAGGCTAGGCATGTCAACCCTGTTACCCATAGAAAGACAGGCTAGGCATGTCAACCCTGTTACCCATAGATAGACAGGCTAGGCATATTAACCCTGTTACCCATAGAGGGACATGCTAGGCATGTCAACCCTGTTACCCTGTAGATAGACAGGCTAGGCATGTCAACCCTGTTACCCATAGAGTGACAGGCTAGACATGTCAACCCTGTAGATAGACAGGCTAGGCATGTCAACCCTGTTACCGATAGATAGACAGGCTAGGCATGTCAACCCTGTTACCCATAGAGGGACAGGCTAGGCATGTCAACCCTGTTACCCTGTAGATAGACAGGCTAGGCATGTCAACCCTGTTTCCCACAGATAGACAGGCTAGGCATGTCAACCCTGTTACCCACAGATAGACAGGCTAGGCATGTCAACCCTGTTACCCATAGAAAGACAGGCTAGAAATGTCAACCCTGTTACCCACAGATAGACAGGCTAGGCATGTCAACCCTGTTACCGATAGATAGACAGGCTAGGCATGTCAACCCTGTTACCCATAGAGGGACAGGCTGGGCATGTCAACCCTGTTACCCACAGATAGACAGGCTAGACATGTCAAACCTGTTACCCATAGATAGACAGGCTAGGCATGTCAACCCTGTTACCCACAGATAGACAGGCTAGACATGTCAACCCTGTTACACACAGATAGACAGGAAAGGCATGTCAACCCTGTTACCCACAGATAGACAGGCTAGGCATGTCAACGCTGTTACCCACAGATAGACAGACTAGGCATGTCAACCCTGTAGATAGACAGGCTAGACATATCAACCCTGTAGATAGACAGGCTGGGCATGTCAACCCCTGTTACCCACAGATAGACAGGCTAGGCATGTCAACCCTGTTATCCATAGATAGACAGGCTAGGCATGTCAACCCTGTTACCCATAGAGGGACAGGCTAGGCATGTCAACCCTGTTATCCATAGATAGACAGGCTAGGCATGTCAACCCTGTTACCCACAGATAGACAGGCTAGAAATGTCAACCTTGTTACCCATAGATAGACAGGCTAGGCATGTCAACCCTGTAGATAGACGGGCTAGGCATGTCAACTCTGTAGATAGACAGGCTAGGCATGTCAACCCTGTAGATAGACAGGCTAGGCATGTCAACCCTGTTACCCATAGAAAGACCGGCTAGGCATGTCAACCCTGTTACCCATAGATAGACAGGCTAGGCATGTCAACCCTGTTACCCATAGAAAGACAGGCTAGGCATGTCAACCCTGTTACCCATAGATAGACAGGCTAGGCATGTCAACCCTGTTACCCATAGAGGGACAGGCTAGGCATGTCAACCCTGTTACCCTGTAGATAGACAGGCTAGGCATGTCAACCCTGTTACCCATAGAGTGACAGGCTAGACATGTCAACCCTGTAGATAGACAGGCTAGGCATGTCAACCCTGTTACCAATAGATAGACAGGCTAGGCATGTCAACCCTGTTACCCATAGAGGGACAGGCTAGGCATGTCAACCCTGTTACCCTGTAGATAGACAGGCTAGGCATGTCAACCCTGTTACCCATAGAGTGACGGGCTAGACATGTCAACCCTGTAGATAGACAGGCTAGGCATGTCAACCCTGTTACCGATAGATAGACAGGCTAGGCATGTCAACCCTGTTACCCATAGAGGGACAGGCTAGGCATGTCAACCCTGTTACCCTGTAGATAGACAGGCTAGGCATGTCAACCCTGTTACCCATAGAGTGACGGGCTAGACATGTCAACCCTGTAGATAGACAGGCTAGGCATGTCAACCCTGTTACTGATAGATAGACAGGCTAGGCATGTCAACCCTGTTACCCATAGAGGGACAGGCTAGGCATGTCAACCCTGTTACCCTGTAGATAGACAGGCTAGGCATGTCAACCCTGTTACCCATAGAAAGACAGGCTAGAAATGTCAACCCTGTTACCCACAGATAGACAGGCTAGGCATGTCAACCCTGTTACCGATAGAGGGACAGGCTGGGCATGTCAACCCTGTTACGCATAGATAGACAGGCTAGACATGTCAACCCTGTTACCCACAGATAGACAGGCTAGACATGTCAACCCTGTTACCCATAGATAGAGAGGCTAGGCATGCCCTCCTGTTACCCACAGATAGACAGGCTAGACATGTCAACCCTGTTGCCGATAGATAGACAGGCTAGGCATGTCAACCCTGTTACCCACAGATCGACAGGCTAGGCATGTCAACCCTGTTACCCACAGATAGACAGACTAGGCATGTCAACCCTGTTACCCACAGATAGACAGGCTAGGCATGTCAACCCTGTAGATAGACAGGCTGGGCATGTCAACCCTGTTATCCATAGATAGACAGGCTAGGCATGTCAACCCTGTTACCCATAGAGGGACAGGCTAGGCATGTCAACCCTGTTACCCATAGAAAGACAGGCTTGGCATGTCAACCCTGTAGATAGACAGGCTAGGCATGTCAACCCTGTTACCCACAGATAGACAGCCTAGGCATGTCAACCCTGTTACCCATAGAGGGACAGGCTAGGCATGTCAACCATGTTACCCACGGATAGACAGGCTAGGCATGTCAACCCTGTAGATAGACAGGCTAGGCATGTCAACCCTGTAGATAGACAGGCTAGGCATGTCAACCCTGTTACCCATAGAGGGACAGGCTAGGCATGTCAACCCTGTAGATAGACAGGCTAGGCATCTCAACCCTGTTACCCACAGATAGACAGGCTGGGCATGTCAACCCTGTTACCCACAGATAGACAGGCTAGGCATGTCAACCCTGTAGATAGACAGGCTAGGCATGTCAACCCTGTTACCCATAGATAGACAGGCTAGGCATGTCAACCCTGTTACCCACAGATAGACAGGCTAGGCATGTCAACCCTGTTACCCACAGATAGACAGGCTAGGCATGTCAACCCTGTTACCCACAGATATACAGGCTAGGCATGTCAACCCTGTTACCCACAGATAGACAGGCTAGGCATGTCAACCCTGTTACCCACAGATAGACAGGCTAGGCATGTCAACCCTGTTACCCACAGATAGACAGGCTAGGCATGTCAACCCTGTTACCCACAGATAGACAGGCTAGGCATGTCAACCCTGTTACCCACAGATAGACAGGCTAGGCATGTCAACCCTGTTACCCATAGAGGGACAGGCTAGGCATGTCAACCCTGTTACCCACAGATAGACAGGCTAGGCATGTCAACCCTGTTACCCACAGATAGACAGGCTGGGCATGTCAACCCTGTTACCCACAGATAGACAGGCTAGGCATGTCAACCCTGTTACCCACAGATAGACAGGCTAGGCATGTCAACCCTGTTACCCACAGATAGACAGGCTAGGCATGTCAACCCTGTTACCCATAGAGGGACAGGCTAGGCATGTCAACCCTGTTACCCACAGATAGACAGGCTGGGCATGTCAACCCTGTTACCCACAGATAGACAGGCTAGGCATGTCAACCCTGTAGATAGACAGGCTAGGCATGTCAACCCTGTTACTGATAGATAGACAGGCTAGGCATGTCAACCCTGTTACCCATAGAGGGACAGGCTAGGCATGTCAACCCTGTTACCCTGTAGATAGACAGGCTAGGCATGTCAACCCTGTTACCCATAGAAAGACAGGCTAGAAATGTCAACCCTGTTACCCACAGATAGACAGGCTAGGCATGTCAACCCTGTTACCGATAGAGGGACAGGCTGGGCATGTCAACCCTGTTACGCATAGATAGACAGGCTAGACATGTCAACCCTGTTACCCACAGATAGACAGGCTAGACATGTCAACCCTGTTACCCATAGATAGAGAGGCTAGGCATGCCCTCCTGTTACCCACAGATAGACAGGCTAGACATGTCAACCCTGTTGCCGATAGATAGACAGGCTAGGCATGTCAACCCTGTTACCCACAGATCGACAGGCTAGGCATGTCAACCCTGTTACCCACAGATAGACAGACTAGGCATGTCAACCCTGTTACCCACAGATAGACAGGCTAGGCATGTCAACCCTGTAGATAGACAGGCTGGGCATGTCAACCCTGTTATCCATAGATAGACAGGCTAGGCATGTCAACCCTGTTACCCATAGAGGGACAGGCTAGGCATGTCAACCCTGTTACCCATAGAAAGACAGGCTTGGCATGTCAACCCTGTAGATAGACAGGCTAGGCATGTCAACCCTGTTACCCACAGATAGACAGCCTAGGCATGTCAACCCTGTTACCCATAGAGGGACAGGCTAGGCATGTCAACCATGTTACCCACGGATAGACAGGCTAGGCATGTCAACCCTGTAGATAGACAGGCTAGGCATGTCAACCCTGTAGATAGACAGGCTAGGCATGTCAACCCTGTTACCCATAGAGGGACAGGCTAGGCATGTCAACCCTGTAGATAGACAGGCTAGGCATGTCAACCCTGTTACCCACAGATAGACAGGCTGGGCATGTCAACCCTGTTACCCACAGATAGACAGGCTAGGCATGTCAACCCTGTAGATAGACAGGCTAGGCATGTCAACCCTGTTACCCATAGATAGACAGGCTAGGCATGTCAACCCTGTTACCCACAGATAGACAGGCTAGGCATGTCAACCCTGTTACCCACAGATAGACAGGCTAGGCATGTCAACCCTGTTACCCACAGATATACAGGCTAGGCATGTCAACCCTGTTACCCACAGATAGACAGGCTAGGCATGTCAACCCTGTTACCCACAGATAGACAGGCTAGGCATGTCAACCCTGTTACCCACAGATAGACAGGCTAGGCATGTCAACCCTGTTACCCACAGATAGACAGGCTAGGCATGTCAACCCTGTTACCCACAGATAGACAGGCTAGGCATGTCAACCCTGTTACCCATAGAGGGACAGGCTAGGCATGTCAACCCTGTTACCCACAGATAGACAGGCTAGGCATGTCAACCCTGTTACCCACAGATAGACAGGCTGGGCATGTCAACCCTGTTACCCACAGATAGACAGGCTAGGCATGTCAACCCTGTTACCCACAGATAGACAGGCTAGGCATGTCAACCCTGTTACCCACAGATAGACAGGCTAGGCATGTCAACCCTGTTACCCATAGAGGGACAGGCTAGGCATGTCAACCCTGTTACCCACAGATAGACAGGCTGGGCATGTCAACCCTGTTACCCACAGATAGACAGGCTAGGCATGTCAACCCTGTAGATAGACAGGCTAGGCATGTCAACCCTGTTACCCATAGATAGACAGGCTAGGCATGTCAACCCTGTTACCCACAGATAGACAGGCTAGGCATGTCAACCCTGTTACCCACAGATAGACAGGCTAGGCATGTCAACCCTGTTACCCACAGATATACAGGCTAGGCATGTCAACCCTGTTACCCACAGATAGACAGGCTAGGCATGTCAACCCTGTTACCCACAGATAGACAGGCTAGGCATGTCAACCCTGTTACCCACAGATAGACAGGCTAGGCATGTCAACCCTGTTACCCACAGATAGACAGGCTAGGCATGTCAACCCTGTTACCCACAGATAGACAGACTAGGCATGTCAACCCTGTAGATAGACAGGCTAGGCATGTCAACCCTGTAGATAGACAGGCTAGGCATGTCAACCCTGTTACCCATAGAGGGAAAGGTTAGGCATGTCAACCCTGTAGATAGACAGGCTAGGCATGTCAACCCTGTTACCCACAGATAGACAGGCTGGGCATGTCAACCCTGTTACCCACAGATAGACAGGCTAGGCATGTCAACCCTGTTACACACAGATAGACAGGCTAGGCATGTCAACCCTGTTACCCACAGATAGACAGGCTAGGCATGTCAACCCTGTTACCCATAGAGGGACAGGCTAGGCATGTCAACCCTGTTACCCACAGATAGACATGCTGGGCATGTCAACCCTGTTACCCACAGATAGACAGGCTAGGCATGTCAACCCTGTAGATAGACAGGCTAGGCATGTCAACCCTGTTACCCATAGATAGACAGGCTAGGCATGTCAACCCTGTTACCCACAGATAGACAGGCTAGGCATGTCAGACCTGTTACCCACAGATAGACAGGCTAGGCATGTCAACCCTGTTACCCAGAGATAGACAGGCTAGACATGTCAACCCTGTTACCCACAGATAGACAGGCTAGGCATGTCAACCCTGTTACCCACAGATAGACAGGCTAGGCATGTCAACCCTGTTACCCACAGATAGACAGGCTAGGCATGTCAACCCTGTTACCCACAGATAGACAGGCTAGGCATGTCAACCCTGTTACCCACAGATAGACAGACTAGGCATGTCAACCCTGTTACCTTGTAGATAGACAGGCTAGGCATGTCAACCCTGTTACCCATAGAGTGACAGGCTAGGCTTGTCAACCCTGTAGATAGACAGGCTAGGCATGTCAACCCTGTTACCCATAGAGGGACAGGCTAGGCACGTCAACCCTGTTACCCATAGAGGGACAGGCTAGGCAAGTCAACCCTGTTACCCACAGATAGACAGGCTGGGCATGTCAACCCTGTTACCCACAGATAGACAGGCTAGGCATGTCAACCCTGTAGATAGACAGGCTAGGCATGTCAACCCTGTTACCCATAGATAGACAGGCTAGGCATGTCAACCCTGTTACCCACAGATAGACAGGCTAGGCATGTCAACCCTGTTACCCACAGATAGACAGGCTAGGCATGTCAACCCTGTTACCCACAGATAGACAGGCTAGGCATGTCAACCCTGTTACCCACAGATAGACAGGCTAGGCATGTCAACCCTGTTACCCACAGATAGACAGGCTAGGCATGTCAACCCTGTTACCCACAGATAGACAGGCTAGGCATGTCAACCCTGTTACCCACAGATAGACAGGCTAGGCATGTCAACCCTGTAGATAGACAGGCTAGGCATGTCAACCCTGTTACCCACAGATAGACAGGCTTGGCATGTCAACCCTGTTACCCATAGAGGGACAGGCTAGGCATGTCAACCATGTTACCCACAGATAGACAGGCTAGGCATGTCAACCCTGTAGATAGACAGGCTAGGCATGTCAACCCTGTAGATAGACAGGCTAGGCATGTCAACCCTGTTACCCATAGAGGGACAGGCTAGGCATGTCAACCCTGTAGATAGACAGGCTAGGCATGTCAACCCTGTTACCCACAGATAGACAGGCTAGGCATGTCAACCCTGTTACCCACAGATAGACAGGCTAGACATGTCAACCCTGTTACCCACAGATAGACAGGCTAGGCATGTCAACCCTGTAGATAGACAGGCTAGGCATGTCAACCCTGTTACCCACAGATAGACAGGCTAGGCATGTCAACCCTGTTACCCACAGATAGACAGGCTAGACATGTCAACCCTGTTACCCACAGATAGACAGGCTAGGCATGTCAACCCTGTAGATAGACAGGCTAGACATGTCAACCCTGTTACCCACAGATAGACAGGCTAGGCATGTCAACCCTGTAGATAGACAGGCTAGGCATGTCAACCCTGTTACCCACAGATAGACAGGCTTGGCATGTCAACCCTGTTACCCATAGAGGGACAGGCTAGGCATGTCAACCATGTTACCCACAGATAGACAGGCTAGGCATGTCAACCCTGTAGATAGACAGGCTAGGCATGTCAACCCTGTAGATAGACAGGCTAGGCATGTCAACCCTGTTACCCATAGAGGGACAGGCTAGGCATGTCAACCCTGTAGATAGACAGGCTAGGCATGTCAACCCTGTTACCCACAGATAGACAGGCTAGGCATGTCAACCCTGTTACCCACAGATAGACAGGCTAGGCATGTCAACCCTGTTACCCACAGATAGACAGGCTAGGCATGTATAAAGGTAAAAAAAAAAGAAACAATTGAAAACTTGTATTCAACTGCCACTTCCTGCTGCACACAACAAGCTTCCATTACCCCTGTCACACCTACTGTACATTTATGGCTGATTTACGATTAAATTGTCAACCTTGTTACGGTCAACGCTGTTAATTTACTTGGCACTTAATAAGAATTTAGTATATTTAGTATATTAGTCAATTTTATTAAGTTGAACATGTGTTCGTTATGACACAACATTAACACTAGGTGAAATCAAACTTGAATGCAAAAGATGAAAAGTATCCAATGTGTAGATTATATCAAACATGTTTATCAAGCGAGTTGAGTGTTTGGGACTGTAAGGTTCTATCTGCAAAAAAAGAGACAATAGTCTTTAAAGTTTCTGAACCCTCATTGGTTTGAATGGTTACTGGGATATTGATTTTGCAATTCTTTTCAATTTAACAACATAAATTGTAGAGGTAGAGTATTTTATAGGTAGAGAAAATAGAACAGAACAAGGTTAATTGAATAACAAAAATATTGACAAAAATGCAGATAGTCCCAAACTCTTGAGGTTAAAGGAAGGCCTACAGATGTATATGTATCTATCATGCATATACATGATAATTTGAGTTAGTCCCGACCAGCACTGTCAGGGAGACTGCACATTATAATCTAGCACCATCTGGAAGAATTTGATGGATCCAATCTCAACTAAATGTTTTCGGTTTGAGAGATGGGTCTTCTCTGAGCGTTAGCGTATCGCCTGGCATTAGCATTCCGTGGATATCACATCCTCCCAACCCGGCTCACGATATTCCATTTTAGTGGAGGATGTCTCAGAAATTTCACCTCTTGACACTTTGACAAAGAAATCCATCTCCGCCAATCAGGAGGCTGCGTTCCGCCGAGATAAATGACACTCTTCCAGGAGAGAAAGTTCTATCTAATATCAGGAGACCTGTCTGATACCCTCCCGCACACACACACACAGAGATTGGCTCAGATCCTCTGGGAGAGAACACCACGTCTCTTCCTGTATAACCCTCCGTATAACTGCATCTCAAATGTGTAGTTTATGCATTACTCAAGATACGCAAATAAATGTTTGTAGTGTTCACTAGGAAAAAAAGTTGTGTTTTCAAATAACATAAAAGAGAACATTACATGTCACATGCGCCGAATACAACTGGTGTAGCCATTCCTCCCAACGACGCAGTTAAAAATGAATGATGTAGATATGCATCAGTAGTATTAGTAGGAGTACCAGATCAATGTGTAGGGGTAACATATATATACACAGGGAGAACCAGATCAATGTGTAGGGGTAATAGATATATACAGGGAGTACCAGATCAATGTGTAGGGGTAATAGATATATACAGGGAGTACCAGATCAATGTAGAGGGGTAATAGATATATTTTCTTATTTTGAATTTTCTTTATTTAAACATGTAGGTACATACAAGTGTCTCATATCGGTTGAAAGCTTAAATTCTTGTTAATCTAACCGCACCGTCCGATTTACAGTAGGCTTTACAGCGAAAACATGCCATGCGATCGTTTGAGGACGGCGCCCCACATCAAAATATTTTTCCACTAGCACAGGTTTCATAAATTTACAAATAGCGATTAAATATTCACTTACTTTTTGAAAATCTTCCTCTGATTTATCATCCAAAGTGCCCCAGCTACAACATGTAGTGTTGTTTTGTTAGATAAAATCCTTCTTTATATCCCAAAAAGTCAGTTTAGTTGGCGCCATCGATTTGAGTTATCCACTCATTCAATATGCAGAGAAAGCAATCCAATAATCGACCGCTAAACTTTGTTAAAACATGTCAAAATATGTTTCTATTGACTCCTTAGGTACCCTAAAATGTAATAAAACTATAATATTTAATATGGAGAGAAGCACGTTCAATAGGAAACCAATATTAGCAGGTGAGTCTTGTCTTCATCGCACAGGCATACACGAATTTCCAAAAGTGTGTCCCTGTACTAAAACTCATATTTGTCCCTCGTTTTGGAAGAAACAAGCCTGAAATCTTGAACATAAAGTGCTGACACCATGTGGAAGCCATAGGAAGTGCATACTGGGAGCTAGATTTCATTATATCCCTATACTTTCCATTGTAAGAGCACGGGTTCTCAAAAAAAAAAAAAATTCAGGTTGGTTTCTCTTTGGATTTTCTCCTACCACATCTATTGTGTTATAGTCTCCTACGTTATTGTAATATTTCTACAAACTTCAAAGTGTTTTCTTTCCAATGGTACCACTTGTATGCATATCCTGGCTTCAGGGCCTGTACAATAGGCAGTTTACTTTGGGCATGTCAGTCAGGCTGAAGTGGAGATAAAAGGACCATAGCCTGATGAAGTGAAATGACTCACCAATCGTTGAATGATATGTGCTAAACTGTAACAAGATGGTGATGTGCAGCACACGAGGACTCAGGGGATGGCAGTGTGCAGTACACGAGGACTCAGGGGATGGTAGTGTGCAGTACACGAGGACTCAGGGGATGGTAGTGTGCAGTACACGAGGACTCAGGAGATGGCAGTGTGCAGTACATGAGGACTCAGGGGATGGCAGTGTGCAGTACACGAGGACTCACCAGATGGCAGTGTGCAGTACACGAGGACTCACCAGATGGCAGTGTGCAGTACACGAGGACTCAGGGGATGGCAGTGTGCAGTACATGAGGACTCATGGGATGGCAGTGTGCAGTACACGAGGACTCAGGAGATGGCAGTGTGCAGTACATGAGGACTCACCAGATGGCAGTGTGCAGTACACAAGGACTCAGCAGATGGCAGTGTGCAGTACACGAGGACTCACCAGATGGCAGTGTGCAGTACACGAGGACTCAGGGGATGGCAGTGTGCAGTACACAAGGACTCACCAAATGGCAGTGTGCAGTACATGAGGACTCAGGGGATGGCAGTGTGCAGTACACGAGGACTCAGGAGATGGCAGTGTGCAGTACACGAGGACTCACCAGATGGCAGTGTGCAGTACACGAAGACTCAGGAGATGGCAGTGTGCAGTACACGAGGACTCAGCAGATGGCAGTGTGCAGTACACGAGGACTCACCAGATGGCAGTGTGCAGTACACGAGGACTCACCAGATGGCAGTGTGCAGTACACGAGGACTCACCAGATGGCAGTGTGCAGTACACGAGGACTCAGGGGATGGCAGTGTGCAGTACACGAGGACTCAGCAGATGGCAGTGTGCAGTACACGAGGACTCAGCAGATGGCAGTGTGCAGTACACGAGGACTCACCAGATGGCAGTGTGCAGTACACGAGGACTCACCAGATGGCAGTGTGCAGTACACGAGGACTCACCAGATGGCAGTGTGCAGTACACAAGGACTCAGGGGATGGCAGTGTGCAGTACACGAGGACTCATCAGATGGCAGTGTGCAGTACACGAGGACTCACCAGATGGCAGTGTGCAGTACACGAGGACTCACCAGATGGCAGTGTGCAGTACACGAGGACTCACCAGATGGCAGTGTGCAGTATACGAGGACTCACCAGATGGCAGTGTGCAGTACACGAGGACTCAGGGGATAGCAGTGTGCAGTACACGAGGACTCACCAGATGGCAGTGTGCAGTACACGAGGACTCAGGGGATGGCAGTGTGCAGTACACGAGGACTCACCAGATGGCAAGGTGCAGTACACGAGGACTCAGGGGATGGCAGTGTGCAGTACACGAGGACTCAGGAGATGGCAGTGTGCAGTACACGAGGACTCACCAGATGACAGTTTGCAGTGCACGAGGACTCACCAGATGGCAGTGTGCAGTACACAAGGACTCACCAAACGGCAGTGTGTAGTACACGAGGACTCACCAGATGGCAGTGTGCAGTACACGAGAACTCAGGAGACGGCAGTGTGCAGTACACAAGGACTCACCAGATGGCAGTGTGCAGTACATGAGGACTCACCAGATGGCAGTGTGCAGTACACGAGGACTCGGAGATGGCAGTGTGCAGTACACGAGGACTCACCAGATGGCAGTGTGCAGTACACGAGGACTCACCAGACGGCAGTGTGTAGTACACGAGGACTCAGGGGATGGCAGTGTACAGTACACGAGGACTCAGGAGATGGCAGTGTGCAGTACACGAGGACTCAGGAGATGGCAGTGTGCAGTACACGAGGACTCAGGGGATGGCAGTGTGCAGTACACAAGGACTCAGGAGACGGCAGTGTGCAGTACACGAGCACTCAGGAGATGGCAGTGTGCAGTACACGAGGACTCAGGGGATGGCAGTGTGCAGTACACAAGGACTCAGGAGACGGCAGTGTGCAGTACACGAGGACTCACCAGATGGCAGTGTGCAGTACACAAGGACTTGGAGATGGCAGTGTGCAGTACACGAGGACTCACTAGATGGCAGTGTGCAGTACACAAGGACTCAGGAGACGGCAGTGTGCAGTACACGAGGACTCACCAGATGGCAGTGTGCAGTACACGAGGACTCAGGGGATGGCAGTGTGCAGTACACAAGGACTCACCAGATGGCAGTGTGCAGTACACAAGGACTCACCAGATGGCAGTGTGCAGTACATGAGGAATCACCAGATGGCAGTGTGCAGTACACGAGGACTCGGAGATGGCAGTGTGCAGTACACAAGGACTCACCAGATGGCAGTGTGCAGTGCACGAGGACTCAGGAGACGGCAGTGTGCAGTACACGAGGACTCAGGAGATGACAGTGTGCAGTACACGAGGACTCACCAGACGGCAGTGTGCAGTACACGAGGACTCAGGAGATGACAGTGTGCAGTACACGAGGACCAACCAGATGGCAGTGTGCAGTACACGAAGACTCACCAGATGGCAGTGTGCAGTACACGAGGACTCAGGCGACGGCAGTGTGCAGTACACAAGGACTCGGAGATGGCAGTGTGCAGTACACAAGGACTCAGGGGATGGCAGTGTGCAGTACACGAGGACTCACCAGATGGCAGTGTGCAGTACACGAGGACTCACCAGATGGCAGTGTGCAGTACACGAGGACTCACCAGATGGCAGTGTGCAGTACATGAGGACTCAGGAGATGGCAGTGTGCAGTACACGAGGCCTCAGGGGATGGCAGTGTGCAGTACATGAGGACTCGAGAAAGGCAGTGTGCAGTACACGAGGACTCAGGAGATGGTGATGTGCAGTGCACGAGGACTCACCAGATGGCAGTGTGCAGTACACGAGGACTCAGGGGATGGCAGTGTGCAGTACACGAGGACTCACCAGATGGCAGTGTGCAGTACACGAAGACTCACCAGATGGCAGTGTGCAGTACATGAGGACTGACCAGATGGCAGTGTGCAGTACACGAGGACTCACCAGATGGCAGTGTGCAGTACACGAGGACTCACCAGATGGCAGTGTGCAGTACACGAGGACTCAGGAGATGGCAGTGTGCAGTACATGAGGACTCAGGAGATGGCAGTGTGCAGTACACGAGGACTCAGGGGATGGCAGTGTGCAGTACATGAGGACTCGGGAAAGGCAGTGTGCAGTACACGAGGACTCAGGAGATGGTGATGTGCAGTACACGAGGACTCAGGGGATGGTAGTGTGCAGTACACGAGGACTCACCAGATGGCAGTGTGCAGTACACGAGGACTCAGGGGATGGCAGTGTGCAGTACACAAGGACTCACCAAATGGCAGTGTGCAGTACATGAGGACTCAGGGGATGGCAGTGTGCAGTACACGAGGACTCAGGAGATGACAGTGTGCAGCACACGAGGACTCACCAGATGGCAGTGTGCAGTACACGAAGACTCAGGAGATGGCAGTGTGCAGTACACGAGGACTCAGCAGATGGCAGTGTGCAGTACACGAGGACTCACCAGATGGCAGTGTGCAGTACACGAGGACTCACCAGATGACAGTGTGCAGTACACGAGGACTCACCAGATGGCAGTGTGCAGTTCACGAGGACTCAGGGGATGGCAGTGTGCAGTACACGAGGACTCAGCAGATGGCAGTGTGCAGTACACGAGGACTCAGCAGATGGCAGTGTGCAGTACACGAGGACTCACCAGATGGCAGTGTGCAGTACACGAGGACTCACCAGATGGCAGTGTGCAGTACACGAGGACTCACCAGATGGCAGTGTGCAGTACACGAGGACTCAGGGGATGGCAGTGTGCAGTACACGAGGACTCAGCAGATGGCAGTGTGCAGTACACGAGGACTCACCAGATGGCAGTGTGCAGTACACGAGGACTCACCAGATGGCAGTGTGCAGTACACGAGGACTCACCAGATGGCAGTGTGCAGTATACGAGGACTCACCAGATGGCAGTGTGCAGTACACGAGGACTCAGGGGATAGCAGTGTGCAGTACACGAGGACTCACCAGATGGCAGTGTGCAGTACACGAGGACTCAGGGGATGGCAGTGTGCAGTACACGAGGACTCACCAGATGGCAAGGTGCAGTACACGAGGACTCAGGGGATGGCAGTGTGCAGTACACGAGGACTCAGGAGATGGCAGTGTGCAGTACACGAGGACTCACCAGATGACAGTTTGCAGTGCACGAGGACTCACCAGATGGCAGTGTGCAGTACACAAGGACTCACCAAACGGCAGTGTGTAGTACACGAGGACTCGCCAGATGGCAGTGTGCAGTACACGAGGACTCAGGAGACGGCAGTGTGCAGTACACAAGGACTCACCAGATGGCAGTGTGCAGTACATGAGGACTCACCAGATGGCAGTGTGCAGTACACGAGGACTCGGAGATGGCAGTGTGCAGTACACGAGGACTCACCAGATGGCAGTGTGCAGTACACGAGGACTCACCAGACGGCAGTGTGTAGTACACGAGGACTCAGGGGATGGCAGTGTACAGTACACGAGGACTCAGGAGATGGCAGTGTGCAGTACACGAGGACTCAGGAGATGGCAGTGTGCAGTACACGAGGACTCAGGGGATGGCAGTGTGCAGTACACAAGGACTCAGGAGACGGCAGTGTGCAGTACACGAGCACTCAGGAGATGGCAGTGTGCAGTACACGAGGACTCAGGGGATGGCAGTGTGCAGTACACAAGGACTCAGGAGACGGCAGTGTGCAGTACACGAGGACTCACCAGATGGCAGTGTGCAGTACACAAGGACTTGGAGATGGCAGTGTGCAGTACACGAGGACTCACTAGATGGCAGTGTGCAGTACACAAGGACTCAGGAGACGGCAGTGTGCAGTACACGAGGACTCACCAGATGGCAGTGTGCAGTACACGAGGACTCAGGAGACGGCAGTGTGCAGTACACGAGGACTCAGGGGATGGCAGTGTGCAGTACACAAGGACTCACCAGATGGCAGTGTGCAGTACACAAGGACTCACCAGATGGCAGTGTGCAGTACATGAGGAATCACCAGATGGCAGTGTGCAGTACACGAGGACTCGGAGATGGCAGTGTGCAGTACACAAGGACTCACCAGATGGCAGTGTGCAGTGCACGAGGACTCAGGAGACGGCAGTGTGCAGTACACGAGGACTCAGGAGATGACAGTGTGCAGTACACGAGGACTCACCAGACGGCAGTGTGCAGTACACGAGGACTCAGGAGATGACAGTGTGCAGTACATGAGGACCAACCAGATGGCAGTGTGCAGTACACGAAGACTCACCAGATGGCAGTGTGCAGTACACGAGGACTCAGGCGACGGCAGTGTGCAGTACACAAGGACTCGGAGATGGCAGTGTGCAGTACACAAGGACTCAGGGGATGGCAGTGTGCAGTACACGAGGACTCACCAGATGGCAGTGTGCAGTACACGAGGACTCACCAGATGGCAGTGTGCAATACACGCGGACTCACCAGATGGCAGTGTGAAGTACATGAGGACTCAGGAGATGGCAGTGTGCAGTACACGAGGCCTCAGGGGATGGCAGTGTGCAGTACATGAGGACTCGAGAAAGGCAGTGTGCAGTACACGAGGACTCAGGAGATGGTGATGTGCAGTGCACGAGGACTCACCAGATGGCAGTGTGCAGTACACGAGGACTCAGGGGATGGCAGTGTGCAGTACACGAGGACTCACCAGATGGCAGTGTGCAGTACACGAAGACTCACCAGATGGCAGTGTGCAGTACATGAGGACTGACCAGATGGCAGTGTGCAGTACACGAGGACTCACCAGATGGCAGTGTGCAGTACACGAGGACTCACCAGATGGCAGTGTGCAGTACACGAGGACTCAGGAGATGGCAGTGTGCAGTACATGAGGACTCAGGAGATGGCAGTGTGCAGTACACGAGGACTCAGGGGATGGCAGTGTGCAGTACATGAGGACTCGGGAAAGGCAGTGTGCAGTACACGAGGACTCAGGAGATGGTGATGTGCAGTACACGAGGACTCAGGAGATGGTAGTGTGCAGTACACGAGGACTCACCAGATGGCAGTGTGCAGTACACGAGGACTCAGGGGATGGCAGTGTGCAGTACACAAGGACTCACCAAATGGCAGTGTGCAGTACATGAGGACTCAGGGGATGGCAGTGTGCAGTACACGAGGACTCAGGAGATGGCAGTGTGCAGTACACGAGGACTCACCAGATGGCAGTGTGCAGTACACGAAGACTCAGGAGATGGCAGTGTGCAGTACACGAGGACTCAGCAGATGGCAGTGTGCAGTACACGAGGACTCACCAGATGGCAGTGTGCAGTACACGAGGACTCACCAGATGGCAGTGTGCAGTACACGAGGACTCACCAGATGGCAGTGTGCAGTACACGAGGACTCACCAGATGGCAGTGTGCAGTACACGAGGACTCAGGGCATGGCAGTGTGCAATACACGAGGACTCAGCAGATGGCAGTGTGCAGTACACGAGGACTCACCAGATGGCAGTGTGCAGTACATGAGGACTCAGGAGATGACAGTGTGCAGTACATGAGGACTCAGGGGATGGCAGTGTGCAGTACACGAGGACTCACCAGATGGCAGTGTGCAGTACACGAGGAGTCAGGGGATGGCAGTGTGCAGTACACAAGGACTCACCAAATGGCAGTGTGCAGTACATGAGGACTCAGGGGATGGCAGTGTGCAGTACACGAGGACTCAGGAGATGGCAGTGTGCAGTACACGAGGACTCACCAGATGGCAGTGTGCAGTACACGAAGACTCAGGAGATGGCAGTGTGCAGTACACGAGGACTCAGCAGATGGCAGTGTGCAGTACACGAGGACTCACCAGATGGCAGTGTGCAGTACACGAGGACTCACCAGATGGCAGTGTGCAGTACACGAGGACTCAGGGGATGGCAGTGTGCAATACACGAGGACTCAGCAGATGGCAGTGTGCAGTACACGAGGAGTCAGGAGATGGCAGTGTGCAGTACACAAGGACTCACCAGATGGCAGTGTGCAGTACATGAGGACTAGGGAAATGGCAGTGTGCAGTACATGAGGACTCACCAGATGGCAGTGTGCAGTACACGAGGATTCAGGAGATGGCAGTGTGCAGTACACGAGGACTCAGGAGATGGCAGTGTGCAGTAGATGAGGACTCAGGAGATGGCAGTGTGCAGTACACGAGGACTCAGGAGATGGCAGTGTGCAGTACACGAGGACTCAGGGGATGGCAGTGTGCAGTACATGAGGACTCACCAGATGGCAGTGTGCAGTACACGAGGACTCAGGGGATGGCAGTGTGCAGTACACGAGGACTCAGGAGATGGCAGTGTGCAGTACACGAGGACTCAGGGGATGGCAGTGTGCAGTACACGAGGACTCACCAGATGGCAGTGTGGAGTACACGAGGACTCACCAGATGGCAGTGTGCAGTACACGAGGACTCAGCAAGGAAAAACTACAATAACAGCTAGCCACGAACAAACTTCATTAACCCAGTGCTCATTGGGGAGGCAGCGTAGCCTAGTGGTTAAAGTGTTGGACTAGTAACCCAAAGGTTGCAAGATCAAATCCCTGAGCTGACAAGGTGCAAAATCTGTCATTTTGCCCCTGAACAAGGCAGTTAACCCACTGTTCCTAGGCTGTCATTGTAAATAAGAATTTGTTCTTAACTGACTTGCTGAGTTAAATAATTAACTAATGGCTAAAAGTGCAATAAAATACACAACATTATATCTAATGCATCATCTATCTATCTTAAATGAATCCTCAAAACAAGGCATGAGGGGAAAATGGGTCTGTGTAGGTTTATGTTAGGCTACAAGCAGACCTCTTCAATAAACTGTTTTAATTTGAGAGCACAAGAACTGTTGTAGACATTTGCTCATTTATAATTTATCGAGGTCATTACATTGCTGTCAGAAGTAAACAGTAAAATTGATTTAGCTAGCTGACTATAATGGCTAGCTCCTTGGATTATCATAGCAGTGAAAAGGGACTGAATATGCTTTAAGGAGGCCCAAGAGTGAAGGAGGATGCGGAGGACGATCAAGGTGACGGAGGTGCTTGCGGATGGATATGGGAGGATCTGGCTAAAGAGTTTGCAAGGGCATCGGGACACAAGCCCCACTCCAGAGAGACTGTTTGACGGATGGTGGCTGAAGCTGCATTGGATGCATATTCGTCTGCTCTTTGCTCGGATTCTGGTGGGCAGACCGAAGGTGTGACGTCGACGCTGTATGATGTGAAGGCTGGGGCTCAAGAACGTAAATAAACATGGCAGTGTCCAGTCCCCGTCGACCCCTTAGTATTCTGGTAAGGCGGATTGGGAAGCTTTTCTTGCCCAGTTTGAACTGTTAGCTCATTCAGTGGGTGGTCGGATGAAGATAAGGCAGCTAGCGTTGTGCCTCACGGACAATGTTCTGTCCTGTTTGATATTGATTAGCCTTTAGGACAGGCGTGATTTTGGGGCTTTAGTTGGAGCACTGAAGAGGAGCTTTAAACATTGTTTACAACCAGAGCTGCTCTTCTCTTCTCTGAGTAATAGACACAGGCAGCCAGGGGAGCCACTACGGGCGCTAGCCAATGACATTGAGAGGCTCACTCAGCGGGCATATGCTCGCATGAACCCAGAGATGGCTCTAGCCTTTTGGGGGCCCTAAGAAAGATTTGGTTGGTTTGCCCCCCACTTCGAGGCAGAAATGTTTAGTGGCCTTCATCTTGACTGTGGAGAGAAAAAATTACTTTAAAGTACATTTCTTGCAATTCTACTTACCTCACCATGCGGCAGAGAGAAAACAAGGTGCCGTTTTATACATTTCCTGCAATTCTACCCATTATGCCATGGAGAGATTTATTTCTGTTGTTGTAAAGTTCCATCAGTTCTACACACTTTGTAATGACTTATGTCATGTTAATTTTTACATTTTAGTAATTTAGCAGACGCTCTTATCCAGTGACTTACAGTAGTGAATACATACATTTCATTTCATGCATTTTTTTGTACTGCCCCCCCCCCGTGGGAATCAAACCCACAACCCTGGTGTTGCACACACCATGCTGGCGTTGCAAACACCATGCTCTACCAACTGAGCCACAGGGAAGGCAAATGTTATATCTGAGTGAGAAGGACTAACATAATCAATGAGGGTCCCCTTGGAGGTCAGGGCCCCTGGGAATGAGCCCTGCGTGCACGCTCGATATTCAGACATGATTACTACAAGTTTAGATAGTTTAGCCAGCTAACTTACCAAGCTAAAGATTGTTAGCTGACATGGTTAACTGAGAACGTGGTCAGTGACTGACATACCAAGAGAAAGACTGCTGATGCACAACCCCATTTAGAAATTGCATCCTTGTGTATTCTACTATTTTTACTCTCAACAGTAAGTTAAGACCCCGACTGAGTTTTTATATATATATATATATATATATATATATATATATATATATATAACATTTAGCAGCTGGGGGCCCTAAACAACCGGCCCTGCATGCCTCCTTCTGTGCAGAGCGAGCTGGCAAGCGACCAGTTCAGACATGCACACTATTACTTCACACACACAGACCCAGCTGGCTCATCCTGTGTCATTACAAAAAGCCTTGGAGATGGATTTGGAGAGGGACATTGTGTTGGGGCTTCAGTTGGGCGTCTGGAGATACACCCAGTGTGAGGGCTGTGGTGCAGAGCAGCCCAGAGATGGAAAAAAAACAGCATGGATGGCTGGAAAAACTGAACTCATTCTGCTGTAGTACTATAGACAGGACTCAACACAGAGACAGCACTCAACACAGAGACAGCACTCAACACAGAGACAGCACTCAACACAGAGACAGCACTCAACACAGAGACAGCACTCAACACAGAGACACCACTTGTGGTGGCTAATTTCTACATTACCAAATGAGGAGAGTTAAACTCACCAGTCCGAGTTAACTACATCTTTAATAATTAAGATACTTTTGCAAAAGCACTTAACCTTCAATAATGCACTCTCGAATGAATCATTGAAAAAGGGAGGTCCCAACACAATGGCTACTGAGATATTTTATAGCAAATATCCACCCCCCTTTGACATGACAAACCACAGACATTTAGGAACGGTTCACAAAGAAAGACTGTTTACCTTCGAGAGGAGTATCCCACAGCCAGATAGCATACGCTATAAATTATCGTTCAGTTTGGTCCCCTTGACGAGGTTCTAAACTCGTCCCTTGTACTTCATAGAACAAAAACACAATTTCATCCAATGGCATATATCAATTGTCAACTCTAGATACTCCCATCTCAAGTAAACCCCCTCTTGACCCCACTCCTGGACAAGCTCACTGAGGGGAGTGACTTGCGCACAGACATTGTGGAGACAAATAATTGGTTCCCCATTAATCACGCCATCCCTTCACATGGTTTAAGAATAGGTAAAGACACATTCACATATGAAGACAATGTTTCATTCTGTCCTCCTCTCTTGCTGATATTCCGCATAGCAACAGAGACATGTAAAAAACAAGTCTGACCTCTCCCCTCTCTGGGCCCCAAGTGACTGAGCCCCAGCTAAGGGAAACGTGCAACTGAAAAAGACACCAGAGTCCAAAGGACACTTTCTAATGACAAGTATCTCACATAAGCATATTATACTAATAAAACATCTTAATTATCTATGTTACCCAACTAATTCTGATTCATCCACCACACACTCAACACAGAGACAGCACTCAACACAGAGACAGCACTCAACACAGAGACAGCACTCAACACAGAGACAGCACTCAACACAGAGACAGCACTCAACACAGAGACAGCACTAAACAAATGCTCTGGCCCCTTGGTCTGCTCGGGGTTTGGCCAGCCAGGCAGACTGCTCAGGGCCTCATGTCTCACAGAGCTCAGGGCATTGACTCAGAGTTGGGGACTTTGGTCACATCCCTGTCACTTTGGACGAGGTGCCCGGCTCTGCATTTGGTGGACACTGTGTCTACAGTTACCCTGGTGAGGCTGGACATTGTACCAGGTTGGACTTAGTTTGAGCCCACATCTGTGCAGCTCCGCATAGTCACAGATCAGCTGACACCTATGAAAGGGAAAAGAATAATGACTCTGACAGTAGGCGGTGGGACAATGCATCATCCTGTGTGGGTGGCAGATGTGCAGGACTCCTGTATCCTGAGGTTGGACTTTCGTAGGAGCACAGGCTACCAACTAGGTGGCAGACAAAGCCGTGTTGGAGATACAGACTTCAGACAGCTCTCAGACAACCCCTGGGCAGCACCAGTAGTCATGGTTCTTAATAAGAAGGGGGACAAGCTCAGGTTCTGTGTGGACTACAGGAGGTCGAAACCCAGTAACCAGGGATGGATTTATACCCCATACCACACATCGATGAGTCACTTGATCTGCTTAAGGGGGTCCTCCTGGTTCTCCTCACTGGACCTACACAGTGGCTACTGGCAGGTGCCCCTCTCCCCTGAGACCAGAGGCAAGACCGCTTCCTCCACTGACAGAGGGCAGTTGATGGATGTGGTGCTGGCTGTCATAGACGTAGGACACAGACCTACAGCCAGTGATACAGTGGATGGAGCAGCAGGACACAGAACTACAGCCAGTGCTACAGTGGATGGAGCAGCAGGACACAGACCTACAGCCAGTGATACAGTAGATGGAGCAGCAGGACACAGAACTACAGCCAGTGATACAGTGGATGGAGCAGCAGGACACAGACCTACAGCCAGTGATACAGTGGATGGAGCAGCAGGACACAGACCTACAGCCAGTGATACAGTGGATGGAGCAGCAGGACACAGACCTACAGCCAGTGCTACAGTGGATGGAGCAGCAGGACACAGACCTACAGCCAGTGCTACAGTGGATGGAGCAGCAGGACACAGACCTACAGCCAGTAATACAGTAGATGGAGCAGCAGGACACAGACCTACAGCCAGTGATACAGTGGATGGAGCAGCAGGACACAGACCTACAGCCAGTGGTACAGTGGATGGAGCAGCAGGACACTGACCTACAGCCAGTGATACAGTAGATGGAGCAGCAGGACACAGACGTACAGCCAGTGCTACAGTGGATGGAGCAGCAGGACACAGACCTACAGCCAGTGATACAGTGGATGGAGCAGCAGGACACAGATCTACAGCCAGTGCTACAGTGGATGGAGCAGCATGACACAGACCTACAGCCAGTAATACAGTGGATGGAGCAGCAGGACACCGACCAACAGCCATTGATACAGTGGATGGAGCAGCAGGACACAGACCTACAGCCAGTGATACAGTGGATGGAGCAGCAGGACACAGATCTACAGCCAGTGCTACTGTGGATGGAGCAGCATGACACAGACCTACAGCCAGTAATACAGTTGATGGAGCAGCAGGACACAGACCTACAGCCAGTGATACAGTAGATGGAGCAGCAGGACACAGACCTACAGCCAGTGATACAGTGGATGGAGCAGCAGGACACAGACCTACAGCCAGTGATACAGTAGATGGAGCAGCAGGACACAGACCTACAGCCAGTAATACAGTGGATGGAGCAGCAGGACACAGACTTACAGCCAGTGATACAGTGGATGGAGCAGCAAGACACAGACCTACAGCCAGTGATACAGTAGATGGAGCAGCAGGAAACTTTGGGTATCACAAAAACCCTCCACTGCCCCCTGTCATTGGGTCAGCACAAGAGGGATGTGGAGGACTTTTGCCACCACAGTGACAGCTGCACAGCGAAAAAGGGCCCTCGGGTCGCTCCCACACTCAGCTCTAACAGTTTCCAGTCGGGGCTCCCGTGGAGAGAGAGGGGAGTAGTCGGGCCGTTCCTCATCACAGACAGTGTAAACCGCTGGGAGCTCACCGCCATGGACTATTTCACAAAATAACCTGAGGGCTACTCTCTGCCTGACCAGGAAGAAGAGACCATTGTCGATGCCTTTCAAGACGGGTATGTTTAGCACCTGCCCACGGGTCTAATGGCGTAACGCTCCGCCGTTCAAGACTCCACCTCCTGCACGCCTGGCCTGCTCATGCAGTTTCGGATAGATAGCCCCCTGACAGCCCTCGTTTTCCCCTGTTCTGTGTCTACAGCCCCCTGAAAAGGAAAGGTATAAAGCATGAGAGCTGTTCTGGGTCTACAGCCCCCTGAGAAGGAAAGGTATAAAGCATGAGAGCTGTTCTGGGTCTACAGCCCCCTGAGAAGGAAAGGTATAACGCATGAGAGCTGTTCTGGGTCTACAGCCCCCTGAGAAGGAAAGGTTGTACCCCTAAGCTGGACAGTCACTGTGTGGGGCCCTGCAGAGTCCTGGATGAGAGAGGTGTTGTTTCTTTAGAGTTTTGTTTGACATGGTTTACGGCCTAGACAGCATCCTGTGAGAGTTAGGGTTCAATAAACCATTTTCTATTTTCAAACAAGTCTGTCTTCTTTTCTCAGGTGGATTCATTCATCAGCGGTCTAGAATTTTCTGGTCGTCAGTGGGGGCAGATTGCAGCGGACAAAGTGGAGGCGGAACCAGAAGTGTGTTTTACCTTTACGACTGATTGGCTAGAAGTCACATGTCACTCATGCAGCTCCAAACACTTGATTCGCACACTGATTCTCACAGGACATTGGCTACTGCAACGTTGCATTCAGAACCAACACGATTCACTATAATCTGTTTGAAATTACAGTGAGCTCTAGTGACAAAGTATTTTTACATTTTAGTCATTTAGCAGATGCTCTTACAGTAGTGAATGCATACAGTTCATACATTTTTTTTTTCTTCCCCGTACTGGTCCCCCGTGGGAATTGAACCCACAACCCTGGCGTTGCAAACACCATGCTCTACCAACTGAGCCACACGGGACAAACCTTATCATATTCATCACCCTCTCCAATACACGCACGGGGGCGTGCACCCACAGACTTGCCTACACACACGCCAAAATGTGCTAGATTGATTTCCTATTGTTCCTCTTTCCAGTGGAGACTCAGTTCATGTCTACAGACTGCTGTGTCAGCCAGATAAACCTGACACTTGCGCTCAGCTGGCCAACAACAAAAAAAATCTTGCCAGCAAACTTCAGCCGCATAAACAAGTCAATATCAAGTTGAAAGCCTGATGGGAATCCCTCCTTACCTAAACCCTCCCAACTAAAGCATAAGGAGTAGCACCTGGGTCTTCATAAAGCTTCCCAGAGTGCTGATCGAGGATAAGGTCCCCCCCCCTTGTCCATGTAATATTATTTGCTATTGTCACGCCCTGACTTGAGAGAGCCTTTTTTATGTCTCTGTTTAGGTTTGGTCAGGGTGTGATTTGGGTGGGCATTCTATGTCCTTTTTTCTATGCTTTGTATTTCTTTGTGTTGGCCTGGTATGGCTCTCAATCAGGGACAGCTGTACATCGTTGTCGCTGATTGGGAGTCATACTTAGGCAGCCTTTTTCCTTTGGGGTTTTGTGGGTAGTTATTTTCTATTTTGTACATTGTGACCTGACAGAACTGTTGGCTTTCGGTTGTTTCTTTTGTTAAAGTGTTTCTTATTATGTTACGAACCGGCTCAGAGTTCGCAACAAAAGGGAGACAACGTGGAGACAAGGAGTATCAAAAATATATATTTATTAAATAAAGTAACTAAGTAGGTAACAATGGCATGTGTAATCAGTAATCAGTAGTGTAAGTGAGTGTTTTGCATACCTGAATGTAATAATGCAAAGTGTTGAAAGGTGCCAAAGCAAATAACCAAAAAAAACCACAAAACTCCACAACCAATATCAACAAGGTGTCTGCGTGGAGAGAGTCTCCTCAATGACTGTGGAAGAGGTCCATTTATCCTGGGACACACCCGAGCCCAGGTGTTTCCCATTTATCTGACGACCCTTCCAACTCCGCCCACCGGCCTCCTAATAAAGAAACAATAACAAAGAGAGAGAATACGGCAGACAGAGTGGGAGGGTCGTCACAATTATTAAATGTTATATTGAACACTCACCACGCTGCGCTTTGGTCCCCTTCTTCAACAGACGATCGTTACAGCTATGATATTAAAGGGGAATAATAGCAATTTTTGAAAATGTGTCGATGATCCTAAACCTCAGCGGTGCACAGGGATGGTGGCCCACGTTGACTCACAGTTGTGTCCAGTTGGATTGGATGTCCATTAGATAATGGACCATTGTTGAAAAACACAGGAAACTGTTGAGCGTGAAAAAAACAACAACACTCAGCAGTGTTGAAGTTATCTAGAGTTATCTACCTCTTTCTCTAGTTCTACCTCTCTCTACCTCTCTCTCCAGTTCTACCTCTCTCTCCAGTTCTACCTCTCTCTACCTCTCTCTCCAGTTCTACCTCTCTCTCCAGTTCTACCTCTCTCTACCTCTCTCTCCAGTTCTACCTCTCTCTCCAGTTCTACCTCTCTCTCCAGTTCTACCTCTCTCTACCTCTCTCTCCAGTTCTACCTCTCTCTCCAGTTCTACCTCTCTCTGCAGTTCTACCTCTCTCCAGTTCTACCTCTCTCTCCAGTTCTACCTCTCTCTCCAGTTCTACCTCTCTCCAGTTCTACCTCTCCAGTTCTACCTCTCTCTACCTCTCCAGTTCTACCTCTCTCTCTCTCCAGTTCAACCTCTCTCTCCAGTTCAACCTCTCTCTCTCCAGTTCTACCTCTCTCTCCAGTTCTACCTCTCTCTACCTCTCCAGTTCTACCTCTCTCTACCTCTCCAGTTCTACCTCTCCAGTTCTACCTCTCTCTACCTCTCCAGTTCTACCTCTCTCTACTCTCTCCAGTTCTCCCTCTCTCTCCAGTTCTACCTCTCTCTCCAGTTCTACCTCTCTCTACCTCTCCAGTTCTACCTCTCTCTCCAGTTCTACCTCTCTCTCCAGTTCTACCTCTCTCTACCTCTCTCTCTCCAGTTCTACCTCTCTCTCCAGTTCTACCTCTCTCCAGTTCTACCTCTCTCTACCTCTCCAGTTCTACCTCTCTCTCCAGTTCTACCTCTCTCTCCAGTTCTACCTCTCTCTACCTCTCTCTCTCCAGTTCTACCTCTCTCTCCAGTTCTACCTCTCTCTCCAGTTCTACCTCTCTCTCCAGTTCTACCTCTCTCTCCAGTTCTACCTCTCTCTAGTTCTACCTCTCTCTCCAGTTCTACCTCTCTCTCCAGTTCTACCTCTCTCTCCAGTTCTACCTCTCTCTCCAGTTCTACCTCTCTCTCCAGTTCTACCTCTCTCTCCAGTTCTACCTCTCTCTCCAGTTCTACCTCTCTGCAGTTCTACCTCTCTCTCCAGTTCTACCTCTCTCCAGTTCTACCTCTCTCTACCTCTCCAGTTCTACCTCTCTCTCCAGTTCTACCTCTCTCTCCAGTTCTACCTCTCTCTACCTCTGCAGTTCTACCTCTCTCTCCAGTTCTACCTCTCTCTGCAGTTCTACCTCTCTCCAGTTCTACCTCTCTCTCCAGTTCTACCTCTCTCTCCAGTTCTACCTCTCTCTCCAGTTCTACCTCTCTCTCCAGTTCTACCTCTCTCTCTCCAGTTCTACCTCTCTCTCTCTCCAGTTCTACCTCTCTCTCTCCAGTTCTACCTCTCTCTCTCTCCAGTTCTACCTCTCTCTCTCTCCAGTTCTACCTCTCTCTCTCTCCAGTTCTACCTCTCTCTCTCTCCAGTTCTACCTATCTCTCTCTCCAGTTCTACCTCTCTCTCTCTCCAGTTCTACCTCTCTCTCTCTCCAGTTCTACCTCTCTCTCTCTCCAGTTCTACCTCTCTCTACCTCTCTCTGCAGTTCTAACTCTCTCTCCAGTTCTACCTCTCTCTACCTCTCTCTACCTCTCTCTCCAGTTCTACCTCTCTCTCCAGCTCTACCTCTCTCTACCTCTCTCTCCAGCTCTACCTCTCTCTGCAGCTCTACCTCTCTCTCCAGCTCTACCCGCTCTCCCTGAGTGAGAGAGGTGCACGCATTGACAGACAGGGTTTTTTTTAACCTAGACATATTTTCTAAATTTGCCATTATTACTCTTTAAAGACAAGTCGGTTCCTCAATCAAGTCTATTTATTAAAGTGGCCAGTGATCGGGTCTCAATGTAGGCAGCAGCCTCTCTGAGTTAGTGATTGCTGTTAAACAGTCTGATGGCCTTTGAGATAGAAGCTGTTTCTCAGTCTCTCGGTCCCAGCTTTGATGCACCTGTACTGACCTCGCCTTCTGGATGATCGTGGGGTGAGCAGGTAGTGGCTCGGGTGGTTGTTGTCCTTGATGATCTTTTTGGCCTTCCTGTGACATCGGGTGCTGTAGGTGTCATGGAGGGCAGATAGTTTGCCCACGGTGATGCGTTGGGCAGATCGCACCACCCTCTGAACTAGTTACAAGGGTGTAAGCCCAGTGGAATAGCAACTAAACACTCAGCCCAGAGGTATAGTAACTAAACACTCAGCCCAGATGTATAGTAACTAAACACTCAGCCCAGAGGTATAGTAACTAGAACACTCAGCCCAGTGGTATAGTAACTAAACACTCAGCCCAGTGGTATAGTAACTAAACACTCAGCCCAGTGGTATAGTAACTAAACACTCAGCCCAGTGGTATAGTAACTAAACACTCAGCCCAGACGTATAGTAACTAAACACTCAGCCCAGTGGTACAGTAACTAAACACTCAGCCCAGTGGTATAATAACTAAACACTCAGCCCAGATGTATAGCAACTAAACACTCAGCCCAGAGGTATAGTAACTAAACACTCAGCCCAGAGGTATAGTAACTAAACACTCAGCCCAGAGGTATAGTAACTAAACACTCAGCCCAGTGGTATATTAACTAAACACTCAGCCCAGATGTATAGCAACTAAACACTCAGCCCAGAGGTATAGTAACTAGAACACTCAGCCCAGAGGTATAGCAACTAAACACTCAGCCCAGTGGTATAGTCACTAAACACTCAGCCCAGTGGTATAGTAACTAGAACACTCAGCCCAGTGGTATAGTAACTAGAACACTCAGCCCAGAGGTATAATAACTAAACACTCAGCCCAGAGGTATAGTAACTAAACACTCAGCCCAGTGGTATAGTAACTAAACACTCAGCCCAGTGGTATAGTAACTAAACACTCAGCCCAGTGGTATAGTAACTAAACACTCAGCCCAGTGGTATAGTAACTAAACACTCAGCCCAGAGGTATAGTAACTAAACACTCAGCCCAGTGGTATAGTAACTAAACACTCAGCCCAGAGGTATAGTAACTAAACACTCAGCCCAGAGGTATAGTAACTAAACACTCAGCCCAGTGGTATAGTAACTAAACACTCAGCCCAGTGGTATAGTAACTAAACACTCAGCCCAGAGGTATAGTAACTAAACACTCAGCCCAGTGGTATAGTAACTAAACACTCAGCCCAGAGGTATAGTAACTAAACACTCAGCCCAGAGGTATAATAACTAAACACTCAGCCCAGTGGTATAGTAACTAAACACTCAGCCCAGAGGTATAGTAACTAAACACTCAGCCCAGTGGTATAGTAACTAAACACTCAGCCCAGTGGTATAGTAACTAAACACTCAGCCCAGAGGTATAGTAACTAAACACTCAGCCCAGAGGTATAGTAACTAAACACTCAGCCCAGAGGTATAGTAACTAAACACTCAGCCCAGAGGTATAGTAACTAAACACTCAGCCCAGTGGTATAGTAACTAAACACTCAGCCCAGTGGTATAGTAACTAAACACTCAGCCCAGATTTATATTAACTAAACACTCAGCCCAGAGGTATAGTAACTAAACACTCAGCCCAGAGGTATAGTAACTAAACACTCAGCCCAGTGGTATAGTAACTAGAACACTCAGCCCAGTGGTATATTAACTAAACACTCAGCCCAGTGGTATAGTAACTAAACACTCAGCCCAGTGGTATAGTAACTAGAACACTCAGCCCAGTGGTATAGTAACTAGAACACTCAGCCCAGTGGTATAGTAACTAAACACTCAGCCCAGTGGTATAGTAACTAAACACTCAGCCCAGAGGTATAGTAACTAAACACTCAGCCCAGAGGTATAGTAACTAAACACTCAGCCCAGTGGTATAGTAACTAAACACTCAGCCCAGTGGTATATTAACTAAACACTCAGCCCAGAGGTATAGTAACTAGAACACTCAGCCCAGAGGTATAGTAACTAAACACTCAGCCCAGTGGTATAGTAACTAAACACTCAGCCCAGAGGTATAGTAACTAAACACTCAGCCCAGAGGTATAGTAACTAAACACTCAGCCCAGTGGTATATTAACTAAACACTCAGCCCAGAGGTATAGTAACTAGAACACTCAGCCCAGAGGTATAGTCACTAAACACTCAGCCCAGAGGTATAGTAACTAAACACTCAGCCCAGGGGTATAGTAACTAAACACTCAGCCCAGAGGTATAGTAACTAAACACTCAGCCCAGTGGTATAGTAACTAAACACTCAGCCCAGAGGTATAGTAACTAAACACTCAGCCCAGTGGTATAGTAACTAAACACTCAGCCCAGTGGTATAGTAACTAAACACTCAGCCCAGAGGTATAGTAACTAGAACACTCAGCCCAGTGGTATAGTAACTAAACACTCAGCCCAGAGGTATAGTAACTAAACACTCAGCCCAGAGGTATAGTAACTAGAACACTCAGCCCAGTGGTATAGTAACTAAACACTCAGCCCAGTGGTATAGTAACTAAACACTCAGCCCAGTGGTATAGTAACTAAACACTCAGCCCAGTGGTATAGTAACTAAACACTCAGCCCAGTGGTATAGAAACTAGAACACTCAGCCCAGAGGTATAGTAACTAAACACTCAGCCCAGTGGTATAGTAACTAAACACTCAGCCCAGTGGTATAGAAACTAGAACACTCAGCCCAGTGGTATAGTAACTAAACACTCAGCCCAGAGGTATAGTAACTAGAACACTCAGCCCAGTGGTATAGTAACTAAACACTCAGCCCAGAGGTATACTAACTAGAACACTCAGCCCAGAGGTATAGTAACTAAACACTCAGCCCAGTGGTATAGTAACTAAACACTCAGCCCAGTGGTATAGTAACTAAACACTCAGCCCAGTGGTAGAGTCAATAAACACTCAGCCCAGTGGTATAGTCACTAAACACTCAGCCCAGAGGTATAGTAACTAAACACTCAGCCCAGAGGTATAGTAACTAGAACACTCAGCACAGAGGTATAGTAACTAAACACTCAGCCCAGACGTATAGTAACTAGAACACTCAGCACAGAGGTATAGTAACTAAACACTCAGCCCAGTGGTATATAAACACTCAGCCCAGTGGTATAGTAACTAAACACTCAGCCCAGTGGTATAGTAACTAAACACTCAGCCCAGTGGTATAGTAACTAAACTCTCAGCCCAGAGGTATAGTAACTAAACACTCAGCCCAGTGGTATAGTAACTAAACACTCAGCCAAGAGGTATAGTAACTAAACACTCAGCCCAGAGGTATAGTAACTAAACACTCAGCCCAGAGGTATAGTAACTAGAACACTCAGCCCAGAGGTATAGTAACTAAACACTCAGCCCAGTGGTATATAAACACTCAGCCCAGTGGTATAGTAACTAAACACTCAGCCCAGAGGTATAGTAACTAAACACTCAGCCCAGAGGTATAGTAACTAAACACTCAGCCCAGAGGTATAGTAACTAAACACTCAGCCCAGAGGTATAGTAACTAAACACTCAGCCCAGTGGTATAGTAACTAAACACTCAGCCCAGTGGTATAGTAACTAAACACTCAGCCCAGAGGTATAGTAACTAAACACTCAGCCCAGAGGTATAGTAACTAGAACACTCAGCCCAGAGGTATAGTAACTAAACACTCAGCCCAGTGGTATATTAACTAGAACACTCAGCCCAGAGGTATAGTAACTAAACACTCAGCCCAGTGGTATATTAACTAGAACACTCAGCCCAGAGGTATAGTAACTAAACACTCAGCCCAGTGGTATAGTAACTAAACACTCAGCCCAGAGGTATAGTAACTAAACACTCAGCCCAGTGGTATAGTAACTAAACACTCAGCCCAGACGTATAGTAACTAAACACTCAGCCCAGTGGTATAGTCAATAAACACTCAGCCCAGAGGTATAGTCAATAAACACTCAGCCCAGAGGTATAGTAACTAAACACTCAGCCCAGTGGTATAGAAACTAGAACACTCCGCCCAGTGGTATAGTAACTAGAACACTCAGCCCAGAGGTATAGTAACTAAACACTCAGCCCAGTGGTATAGTCAATAAACACTCAGCCCAGAGGTATAGTAACTAGAACACTCAGCCCAGTGGTATAGTAACTAGAACACTCAGCCCAGTGGTATAGTAACTAGAACACTCAGCCCAGAGGTATAGTAACTAGAACACTCAGCCCAGAGGTATAGTAACTAGAACACTCAGCCCAGAGGTATAGTAACTAAACACTCAGCCCAGTGGTATAGTCAATAAACACTCAGCCCAGAGGTATAGTAACTAAACACTCAGCCCAGAGGTATAGTAACTAGAACACTCAGCCCAGAGGTATAGTAACTAGAACACTCAGCCCAGAGGTATAGTAACTAAACACTCAGCCCAGTGGTATAGTCAATAAACACTCAGCCCAGAGGTATAGTAACTAAACACTCAGCCCAGTGGTATAGAAACTAGAACACTCCGCCCAGTGGTATAGTAACTAAACACTCAGCCCAGAGGTATAGTAACTACAACACTCAGCCAAGAGGTATAGTAACTAAACACTCAGCCCAGTGGTATAGTAACTAAACACTCAGCCCAGTGGTATAGTAACTAAACACTCAGCCCAGAGGTATAGTAACTAGAACACTCAGCCCAGTGGTATAGTAACTAAACACTCAGCCCAGAGGTATAGTAACTAAACACTCAGCCCAGAGGTATAGTAACTAACACTCAGCCCAGTGGTATAGTAACTAAACACTCAGCCCAGTGGTATATTAACTAAACACTCAGCCCAGAGGTATAGTAACTAGAACACTCAGCCCAGAGGTATAGTAACTAAACACTCAGCCCAGTGGTATAGTAACTAAACACTCAGCCCAGACGTATAGTAACTAGAACACTCAGCCCAGTGGTATAGTAACTAAACACTCAGCCCAGAGGTATAGTAACTAAACACTCAGCCCAGAGGTATAGTAACTAAACACTCAGCCCAGTGGTATAGTAACTAAACACTCAGCCCAGTGGTATAGTAACTAAACACTCAGCCCAGAGGTATAGTAACTAAACACTCAGCCCAGTGGTATAGTAACTAAACACTCAGCCCAGAGGTATAGTAACTAAACACTCAGCCCAGAGGTATAGTAACTAAACACTCAGCCCAGAGGTATAGTAACTAAACACTCAGCCCAGAGGTATAGTAACTAAACACTCAGCCCAGTGGTATAGTCACTAAACACTCAGCCCAGTGGTATAGTAACTAAACACTCAGCCCAGAGGTATAGTAACTAAACACTCAGCCCAGAGGTATAGTAACTAAACACTCAGCCCAGAGGTATAGTAACTAAACACTCAGCCCAGTGGTATAGTAACTAGAACACTCAGCCCAGTGGTATATTAACTAAACACTCAGCCCAGAGGTATAGTAACTAGAACACTCAGCCCAGAGGTATAGTAACTAAACACTCAGCCCAGTGGTATATAAACACTCAGCCCAGTGGTATATAAACACTCAGCCCAGAGGTATAGTAACTAAACACTCAGCCCAGTGGTATATTAACTAAACACTCAGCCCAGAGGTATAGTAACTAAACACTCAGCCCAGGGGTATAGTAACTAGAACACTCAGCCCAGAGGTATAGTAACTAAACACTCAGCCCAGTGGTATAGTAACTAAACACTCAGCCCAGAGGTATAGTAACTAAACACTCAGCCCAGTGGTATAGTAACTAAACACTCAGCCCAGAGGTATAGTAACTAAACACTCAGCCCAGAGGTATAGTAACTATACACTCAGCCCAGAGGTATAGTAACTATACACTCAGCCCAGAGGTATAGTAACTAAACACTCAGCCCAGAGGTATAGTAACTATACACTCAGCCCAGAGGTATAGTAACTAAACACTCAGCCCAGTGGTATAGTAACTAAACACTCAGCCCAGAGGTATAGTAACTAAACACTCAGCCCAGAGGTATAGTAACTAAACACTCAGCCCAGACGTATAGTAACTAAACACTCAGCCCAGAGGTATAGTAACTAGAACACTCAGCCCAGAGGTATAGTAACTAAACACTCAGCCCAGAGGTATAGTAACTAAACACTCAGCCCAGAGGTATAGTAACTAAACACTCAGCCCAGAGGTATAGTAACTAAATACTCTGCCCAGTGGTATAGTAACTAAACACTCAGCCCAGAGGTATAGTAACTAAACACTCAGCCCAGAGGTATAGTAACTAGAACACTCAGCCCAGAGGTATAGTCTGGTCTACACTGTAGTATGTCTCCAACCAGGATCCTGGGGTGTGGTCTACACTGCGGTAGGTCTCCAAACATGTATCTCTGCTGGTGAGCATGTGTATGGTTAAGGAACTGTTTGACCTCAGTGCATAAAGGACTGGAGAGGAGGTCGGACTTGAGGTTCAGGGCCATTAGAGAAGAGAAGAATTGTGATGGTTTATAACACAACGAAGTGGAGACAGTACAGTACAGTAGTGGGCAATATGGACTATACAGGATAGGAGAGGAGAGGTTAGGGGAGGGGAGAGGGGAGAGGGGAACAGAGGGGAGAGGAGAAGAGAGGAGAAGGGAATAGAAGAGAAGAGGAGAGGAGGCAATATGGGCGATAGAGGATAGAAGAGGTTAAGGGAAGGGAGGAGAGAGGAGAGAGGATAGGGGAACGGAGAGGAGAGGAGAGGAGATGAGAGTAGAAGAGAAGAGAAGATTTGGGAGATACATGAGAGGAGAGAAGAGGTTAGGGGGTTGAGGGGAGGAGCATTAAAAACAGCCTTGAGAGGTGTCTCAGTTACAAAGCCCAGCCAACGACACATTAAGACACATAAATTAGACGACTCAAGAAATCTGCCAATGATAATCATTGTCCTGGGGGACTGTGCTCACCACGGCTAAGACTATTTTAAGGAGCCTCATTCAAAGGTAAAATCAAGTTCATCTGCATTAATAAAAACAAAATGGCTACGAGCCTGGGGAGAGAAACGGTAGGATAGGTAAAAATACTAAGAAAAGATCGACATGGAAAAGTAATGTTTCCCATAAAGCAGCTTGATCGAAGGAACATTCTGAGAGGTAGACTGCACACATAAAAATGGCAGACATTTTTTTAAATGAATAAAAGCAAGTTGATTGAGAAGAAATATATTTTATTTTGATAAATGGCTAAACCTGATCTGAGATTAGGGGAAACCACACACATACGGTGAACAGTGTATGCAATGTGTGTTTTCTTTTTTGGGCATTTAATTAAGTAACTTTTGAAAAAAATGTATGAGATTTATTTTTCGTTAGGCTAAATCAAGGGCAGCTTTTTGAGTTTGATTCTGTACACTTTAAGGATTTAAGGACTAGAAAGGAGATTTCAAAGCATGTTGCAATTCATTTGCAGGATAAGGATGGATTGAGTCTTATTGTTGGAGTGACACAGCACACTATTTGCAGACTTGTGTTTGCAGCCAGTAGCCTGCTAGTGTTTCCACTGGATCTCTCTCATTTCCATCAGCTGGTTTAGAAAGTTTCCTCTTTCGGCTAACAGGAACAGACATAACAGGAACAGACATAACAGGAACAGACATCACAGAAACAGACATCACAGGAACAGACATCACAGAAACAGACGTCACAGGAACAGACATCACAGGAACAGACATCACAGGAACAAACATCACAGAAACAGACATCACAGGAACAGACATCACAGGAACAGACATCACAGGAACAAACATCACAGGAACAGACATCACAGGAACAGACATCACAGGAACAAACATCACAGGAACAAACATCACAGGAACAAACATCACAGGAACAGACATAACAGGAACAGACATAACAGGCTCCAACAGGAACAGATATACCAGGAACAGATATACCAGGAACAGATATAACAGGAACAGATATAACAGGAACAGATATAACAGGAACAGATATAACAGGAACAGATATAACAGGAACAGATATAACAGGAACAGATATAACAGGCTCCAACAGGAACAGATATAACAGGAACAGATATAACAGGAACAGATATAACAGGAACAGATATAACATGCTACAAACTGTCGAAGGGATCCCTAACCAAAAGCTCTATAACACTAAAGAGCTCAAAGCTAAATGTATGCTAGGTAGATCTCAAAGCTAACATTATGCTAGGTAAAGCACAAAGCTAACATTATGCTAGGTAGAGTTCAAAGCTAACATTATGCTAGGTAGAGCTCAAAGCTAACATAATGCTAGTTAGAGCTCAAAGCTAACATAATGCTAGGTAGAGCTCAAAGCTAATATTATGCTAGGTAGTGCTCAGAGCTAACATATTGCTAGGTAGAGCTCAAAGCTAACATAATGCTAGTTAGAGCTCAAAGCTAACATTATGCTAGGTAGCCAGCACACCAACAGCTGAGAGTGACAGCTGTCTATCACCACATCTTGCTGGATATCCTAAATTAATAATATACTTTCTGATGAAGTTCCTACGTGTGGAAAAATATTTAGAGAAACCTAATTTACAACTAAACAGACAAATATAATGGAACTTACTCGCTAAATGACTCACTTTTGCGAGTGCAATTATAACGGCAGATATTCAGTTACATAGCATTTATTTTATATTCCCTGTGTAATGTTAATGGGGTTCTAACATGGCTGCCATAGAATGTTGTAGTGTCATGTTAATGAGGTTCTAACATGGCTGTTATAGAATGTTGTGGTGTCATGTTAATGGGGTTCTAACATGGCTGTTATAGAATGTTGTAGTGTCATGTTAATGGGGTTCTAACATGGCTGTTATAGAATGTTGTAGTGTTAATGGGGTTCTAACATGGCTGTTATAGAATGTTGTAGTGTCATGTTAATGGGGGTTCTAACATGGCTGTTATAGAATGTTGTAGTGTCATGTTAATGGGGTTCTAACATGGCTGTTATAGAATGTTGTAGTGTCATGTTAATGGGGTTCTAACATGGCTGTTATAGAATGTTGTAGTGTCATGTTAATGGGGTTCTAACATGGCTGTTATAGAATGTTGTAGTGTCATGTTAATGGGGGTTCTAACATGGCTGTTATAGAATGTAGTATCATGTTAATGGGGTTCTAACATGGCTGTTATAGAATGTTGTAGTGTCATGCTAATGAGGTTCTAACCCAGCTGTTACAGGGAAGGAACTAAATTGAGTGACAATTACAGAGCAGGTAATCAAGAAGGTGATGTAGGTGATGTAGAGTCCGGATTGTCATTTTGCGCAATTACCCGTTACGACGGTGACAGGTGTGAGCCATGACAAGCAGACTGGTGACCTAGAGGCCGGAGAGGGAGCACACGTGACACCTCACTGTGCCTACTATCTAAACACATGACTCTGGATCGAGCATGTATTGCTATGAAACAAGTGTGTTGAAAATCTCTTTCTGCAAAAAAAAAAACACATATAAAGTACATGCTAAAAACGTTAATATCAAATCAAATCAAATGTATTTATATAGCCCTTCTTACATCAGCTGATATCTCAAAGTGCTGTACAGAAACCCAGCCTAAAACCCCAAACAGCAAGCAATGCAGGTGTAGAAGCACGGTGGCTAGGAAAAACTCCCTAGAAAGGCCAAAACCTAGGAAGAAACCTAGAGAGGAACCAGGCTATGAGGGGTGGCCAGTCCTCTTCTGGCTGTGCCGGGTGGAGATTATAACAGCACATGGCCTAGATGTTCAAATGTTCATAAATGACCAGCATTGTCAAATAATAATAATCATAGTAGTTGTCGAGGGTGCAACAAGTCAGTAACACAAGAGTAAGTGTCAGTTGGCTTTTTCATAGCCGATCTTTGAGAGTATCTCTACCGCTCCTGCTGTCTCTAGAGAGTTTAAAACAGCAGGTCTGGGACAGGTAGCACGTCCAGTGAATAGGTCAGGGTTCCAGCAGGTCTGGGACAGCAGGTCTGGAACAGGTAGCACATCCGGTGAACAGGTCAGGGTTCCATAGCTGCGGGCAGATCAGTTGGAACTTGAGCAGCAGCACGGCCAGGTGAACTGGGGACAGCAAGGAGTCATCAAGCCAGGTAGTCCTGAGGAATGGTCCTAGGGCTCAGGTCCGCCGAGAGAGAGACAGAAAGTAAGAGAGAAAGAGAGAATTAGAGAGAGCATATTTAAATTCACATAGGACACCGTAAAAGACAAGAGAAATACTCCAGATGTGACAGACTGACCCTAGCCCCCCGACACATAAACTACTGCAGCATAAATACTGGAGGCTGAGACAGGAGGGGTCAGGAGACACTGTGGCCCCATCCGATGATACCCCCGGACAGGGCCAAACAGGTAGGATATAGCCCCACCCACTTTGCCAAAGCACAGCCTCCACACCACTGGAGAAATATCTCCAACCACCAACATACCATCCCGGGACAAGGCCGAGTATAGCCCACAAAGATCTCCGCCACGGCACAGCCCAAGGAGGGGCGCCAACCCAGACAGGAAGACCACGTCAGTGACTCAACCCCCTCAAGTGACGCACCCCTCCCAGGGACGGCATGGAAGAACACCAGCAAGCCAGTGACTCAGCCCCCGTAATAGGGGTAGAGGCAGAGAATCCCAGTGGAAAGAGGGGAAACCGGCCAGGCAGAGACAGCAAGGGCGGTTCGTTGCTCCAGCCTTTCCGTTCACCTTCACACCCCTGGGCCAGACTAAACTTAATCATAGGACCTACTGAAGAGATATGTCTTCAGTAAAGACTTAAAGGTTGAGACTGAGTCTGCGTCTCTCACATGGGTAGGCAGACTATTCCATAAAAATGGAGCTCTATAGGAGAAAGCCCTGCCTCCAGCTGTTTGCTTAGAAATTCTAGTGACCGTAGCGTCTTGTGACCGTAGCGTACGTGTAGGTATGTACGGCAGGACCAAATCGGAAACATAGGTAGAAGCAAGCCCATGTAATGCTTTGTAGGTTAGCAGTAAAACCTTGAAATCAGCCCTTGCCTTAACAGGAAGCCAGTGTAGGGAGGCTAGCACTGGAGTAATGTGATCACATTTTTTGGTTCTAGTCAGGATTCTAGCAGCCGTATTTAGCACTAACTGAAGTTTATTTAGTGCTTTATCCAGGTAGCCGGAAAGTAGAGCATTGCAGTAGTCCAACCTAGAAGTAACAAAGGCATGGATTAATTTTTCTGCGTCATTTTTGGACAGAAAGTTTCTGATTTTTGCAATGTTACGCAGATGGAAAAAAGCTGTCCCTGAAACAGTCTTGATATGTTCTTCAAAAGAGAGATCAGGGTCCAGAGTAACGCCGAGGTCCTTCACAGTTTTATTTGAGATGACTGTACAACCATCCAGATTAATTGTCAGATTCAACAGAAGATCTCTTTGTTTCTTGGACCTAGAACAAGCATCTCTGTTTTGTCCGAGTTTAAGAGTACAAAGTTTGCAGCCATCCACTTCCTTATGTCTGAGACACAGGCTTCTAGTGAGGGCAATTTTGGGGCTTCACCATGTTTCATTGAAATGTACAGCTGTGTGTCATCCGCATAGCAGTGAAATTTAACATTATATTTTCGAATGACATCCCCAAGAGGTAAAATATATCGATATAGGCCGATAGTTTTTTATAATTTCTGGGTCAAGATTTGGCTTTTTCAAGAGAGGCTTTATTACTTCCACTTTTAGTGAGTTTGGTACACATCCGGTGGATAGAGGGCCGTTTATTATGTTCAACATAGGAGGGCCAAGCACAGAAAGCAGCTCTTTCAGTAGTTTAGTTGGAATAGGGTCCAGTATGCAGCTTGAAGTTTTAGAGGCCATGATTATTTTCAGCATTGTGTCAAGAGATATAGTACTAAAACACTTTAGTGTCTCCCTTGATCCTAGGTCCTGGCAGAGTTGTGCAGACTCAGGACAACGGAGCTTTGGAGGAATATGCAGATTTAAAGAGGAGTCCGTAATTTACTTTCTAATTATCATGATCTTTTCCTCAAAGAAGTAATAACAGCCATAATTCATACACACTCATTTTGAATGAGAAACAAACAAAAAGCAAAACATTGACTTTGATCACATTTTGGAATCAAACCCTTCATATCAGGGCTTGATAATTATATTATGTATCATTTTATTTCACCTTTTTTTAACCAGGTAGGCCAGTTGTGAGCAAGTTCTTGTTTACAACTGCGACCTGGCCAAGATTAAGCAAAGCAGTGTGACAGAAACAACAACACAGAGTTACACATACATATACAGTGTGTGCAAATGAGGTAAGATTAGGGAGGTAATAAATAATAAATAAATAGGCCATAGAGGCGAAATAATTACAATTTAGCAATTAAACACTGTAGTGATAGATGTGCAGAAGATTAATGTGCAAGTAGAGACACTGGGTTGCAAAAGAGCAAAATAATATATAACAATATGGGGATGAGGTAGTTGGATGGGCTATTTACAGATGGGCTATGTACAGGTGCAATGATCTGTGAGCTGCTCTGACAGCTGGTGCTAAAGCTAGTGAGGGAGATATGAGTTTCCAGCTTAAATGATTTTTGCAATTCGTTCCAGTCATTGGCAGCAGAGAACTGGAAGGAAAGGTGGCCAAAGGAGTAGTTGGTTTTGGGGGTGACCAGTGAGATATACCTGCTGGAGCGCGTGCTATGGGTGAGTGCTGCTATGGTGACCAGTGAGCTGAGATGAGGCGGGGCTTTACCTAGCACAGACTTATAGATAACCTGGAGCCAGTGGGTTTGGCGACAAATATGAAGCGAGGGCCAGCCAATGAGAGCATACAGGTCACGGTGGTGGATAGTATATGGGGCTTTGGTGACAAAAAGGATGGCACTGTGATAGACTACATCCAGTTTGCTGAGTAGAGTGTTGGAGGCTATTTTATAAATGACATCGCCAAAGTCAAGGATCGGTAGGATAGTCAGTTTAACAAGGGTATGTTTGGCAGCATGAGTGAAGGAAGCTTTGATGCGAAACAGGAAGCCGATTCTAGACTTCATTTTGTATTGGAGATGCTTGATGTGAGTCTGGAAGGAGAGTTTACAGTCTAACCAGACACCTAGGTATCTGTAGTTGTCCACATATTCTAAGTCAGAACCGTCCAGAGTAGTGATGCTAGACGGGCGGGTAGGTGCGGGCAGTGAGCGGTTGAAGAGCATGCATTTAGTTTTACTTGCATTTAAGAGCAGTTGGAGGCCACTGAAGGCGAGTTGTATGGCATTGAAGCTCGTCTGGAGGGTAGTTAACACAGTGTCTGGAGAAGGGCCAGATGTATACAGAAAGGTGTCATCTGCGTAGAGGTGGATCAGAGAATCACCAGCAGCAAGAGCGACATCATTGATGTACACAGAGAAAAGAGTCGGCCTGAGAATTGAACTCTGTGGCACCCCCATAGAGACTCCCAGAGGTCCGGACAACAGGCCCTCCGATTTGACACACTGAACTCTTTCTGAGAAGTAGTTGGTGAACACGGCGAGGCAGTCATTAGAGAAACCAAGGCTGTTGAGTCTGCCGATAAGAATGCGGTGATTGACAGAGTCGAAAGCCTTGGCCAGGTTGATGAAGATGGCTGCACAGTATTGTCTTTTATCGATGACGGTTATGGTATCGTTCAGGACCTTGAGCGTGACTGAGGTGCACTTGTTATGGTATCGTTCAGGACCTTGAGCGTGACTGAGGTGCACGACCAGCTCGGAAACCAGATTGCATAGGTACGGTGGGATTCGAAATGGTCAGTGATCTGTTTGTTAACTTGGCTTTCGAAGACTTTAGAAAGGCAGGGTTGGATAGATATAGGTCTGTAGCAGTTTGGGTCTAGAGTGTCTCCCCCTTTGAAGAGGGGGATGACCGCGGCAGCTTTCCAATATTTAGGGATCTCAGACGATACGAAAGAGAGGTTGAACAGGCTAGAGGGTCCAGATTGTCTAGCCCGGCTGATTTGTAGGGGTCCAGATTTTCCAGCTCTTTCAGAAGATCAGCTATCTGGATTTGGGTGAAGGAGAAGGATGCAGAGATGTTGACCGGGGTAGGGGTAGCCAGGTGGAAAGCATGGCCTGCCATAGAAAAAAGATTTTTTGAAAATCTCGATTATCGTAGATTTATCGCTGGTGACAATGTTTCCTAGCCTCAGTGCGGTGGGCAGCTGGGAGGAGGTGCTCTTATTCTACATGGACTTTACAGTGTCCCAGAACTTTTTTGGAGTTTATGCTTCAGGATGCACATTTCTGTTTGAAAAAGCCTTTGCTTTTCTAACTGCGTGATGTCACAAAGGATTCAACAAACAAATACAATCTGTGATAAATGTGTACGGATGGAATCATGTCAAAGCCTGAGGTGTGAAATCAAACATGTAGTTGCTGCTGCAGTAAAGAGGCGTATAATTTAACAAAATGCCGGGTAGCACTATGGATCAGTGAGAATATCTTGTTTTAGTATTTTGTCATAATAGATAGTTGTAAATATAACTCAATCTGCCCATAGGCTTACAACACTCTTCCTGAAGGATCCCTCCATCCATTCATTCTGACTGATGCAGTAGGGCACACACACACACACACACACACACACACACACACACACACACACACACACACGCACACAGACACACACACACACCACACTAACGCACACAGACACACACACCACACTGGCACACACAAACATGCACACACACACACACATTCACACACACAAAAAATGCACACACACACACACAGACACACACACACACACACACACAAACATGCACACACACACACACACACACACACACACAAACACAGATGCACACACCACACAATCAGTAAGGCACACACAAACACACACACACACACACATTCACACAGACGCACACACCACACACACACACACACACACACACACACACACACACACACACACACACACACACGCACGCACACAGACACACACACACACCACACTAACGCACACAGACACACACACCACACTGGCACACACAAACATGCACACACACACACACATTCACACACACAAAAAATGCACACACACACACACACACACACAAACATGCACACACACACACACACACACACACACACACACACACACACACACACACAAACACAGATGCACACACCACACAATCAGTAAGGCACACACAAACACACACACACACAAACATTCACACAGACGCACACACCACACACACACACACACGCACACAGATGCACACACACACACACCACACACACAGGAGCGGTTGCTGCTGCAGATGTAGGTTCCTTATTGTTAATGCAATGCACTTCTCAACTGTGTCCTAGGGCTGATACTTCCTGTATGGGGATAAATCAGGCTGGAACAGGCCTGGAGAATAAGCATGGCTCTTCTAATACTTCAGTCAAAAGACTTGTTTCAGCTCGAAGAGAGATCACATTGCTTATTTGACAATGTTTCACATGGCAGAGATCGAGCGCATTCAAATTGTGTAGTCTTTGTTTCTGTTGAATTAAGGTTATTCAAAGGCTGTCAAGACAAACACAGCAGCAACTTAAAAGAAAGGAAATGTTCTCTGTCTGTGTTGAGAAGGGAGAGATACACTGGTGTTTGATAGGATCCATATTTAGCTCTTCATCGCTCTCTTTCTCTCTCTCTCTCGGTCTCTCTCTCTCTCTCTCTCTCTCTCTCTCGGTCTCTCTCTCTCTCTCGGTCTCTCTCTCTTGGTCTCTCTCGTTCTCTCTCGTTCTCTCGTTCTCTCTCTCTCGGTCTCTCTCTCTCGGTCTCTCTCTCTCGGTCTCTCTCTCTCGTGGTCTCTCTCTCTCGTGGTCTCTCTCTCTCTATCTCTCTCTCTCGGTCTCTCTCTCTCTCTCTCTGTCGCTCTCTCTCTCTCTCTCTCTCTCTCTCTCTCTCTCATTGTATTTTGTGATTATGGGAGAAACATCTATATGAATGCCAGTTTGTGAGTGCATCCTCTTGCAACTCAGCAGGGGCCGATCTCTAAAGTAACTGTGATTGAAACTGAAAAAAGAGCCACAGACAAATTGACCAAAGCATACACTGCTGTTGAGTTAGTACACTCACTTTAAGCTACTGAACTGTAGAGTAGAGCGATTTAAAAGTAATCACAGCGACTTTATGCTTCAAGCATCCTGGTTTGTAATGCAGTCAAGAAACCATTCAAATGGGTATCAAGAGTCTCCTTCTGAAAATAAAGTGATACTGCATCGTGTTTCCAGTGTGTAAAATAGGCCACAGCATTTTCATTTAACCCTTAGCCTACAATTATAATTAAAATATATATATTTTTTAAACGCCCTATCAAAATGTGTCAGTTCAAGCTAAAGATATCAGTTATTTCTGTGTCTCAATTCACAACGTCCGCTGATATTGACCTCCCACGTCTCCAGTGTGGAAGAGCTGGAGAGGTGTTTGTCAGACCAGGAGACATCCCGAATATTGGTCTTCTCTCGGAAATCGTCTGTAGCGTCCGTACGGTTCGGCCTTCAAAACTATTATGACAACTCTGTTGAAAGATGAGACTCTCACGAACACGACGGAGCCTCTTACAACTCGTCTGAAGTCTGAACAAGCACATTCTGCCAACTTCTGTCTGTAGCGTCCGAATGGTTTGGGCTACAAACAAGACTCATCTGAAGGTCCCGGGACCAGTAAAAAAAATTATGAATGGAAGTATATTTGGAGATAGTTCTTATATCTCTTCATGACAAATGCCCTTTTTATTTTTGGGACATTCTGTTGGTCCATGTAGTGAATCTGTTATTCAATGTGTTTCTATGGGCTAATGGCAGTAAGGACTATCTGTTATTCAATGTGTTTCTATGGGCTAATAGCAGTAATCTGTTATTCAATGTGTTTCTATGGGCTAATTGCAGTAAGGACTATCTGTTATTCAATGTGTTTTTATGGGCTAATAGCAGTAAGGACTATCTGTTATTCAATGTGTTTCTATTGGCTAATAGCAGTAATCTGTTATTCAATGTGTTTCTATGGGCTAATAGCAGTGAGGACTATCTGTTATTCAATGTGTTTCTATTGGCTAATAGCAGTAAGGACTATCTGTTATTCAATGTGTTTCTATTGGCTAATAGCAGTACGGACTATCTGTTACTATCTGTCATTCAATGTGTTTCTATGGGCTAACATGCGGTCCCATGTGGCTCAGTTGGTAGAGCATGGTGTTTGTAATGTCAGCGTTGTGGGTTCGATTCCCACGGGTGACCAGTACGGCGAAAAAAATGTATGAAATGTATGGATTCACTACTGTAAGTCGCTCTGGATAAGAGCGTCTGCTAAATGACTTAAATGTAATAGCAGTAATGCCAAGTAACATTTTCATATAATAATTTTTATACATATTGTTTTGATACCTTAAAATTCTAAATCAAATAGCTAAATAATCCTTGTTATTACCAGTTATTATTATTATTATTCCTTAAAACAATTCCATATGTTAGTTTTGATCCACCCCTCCCTCAGAGATAATGGAATAGAGAAGATAACGTAAAGCTACTCCAGACCAAAGCACAACTTTTTCCCAATTTACCTTCGCAGAGGATATTCCCTTAAACCGATCAACCATGAGACTCAAACTATCCACCTCCGCTTGATTTTTCACTAAAATAACTACATCGTCAGCATAGGCTGAGAGATGACAAGGAAGAATATCCTCTGAAAGGTACACTTCTACGCGACATCTAATGCAATTTAGTAGTTACTCTATAGCGATGGCATATAACATTCCCGACAACGAACACCCCTGCCTAATACCTCTGCACACTTTAAAAGGAACACTCAAGCCACTGTTAACTTTCAATACACTTTCAATGTCACCATATATCACCCTGATCATGGCTATAAAACCAGAGCTGAAACCAAACACCTCAAAGGTGCGCCATAAGTATTGACGTTCAACTCGGTAAAATGCCTTTTCTTGATCAATTGAATTTAGACCAGCATCCAAAACAACAGCCCTAGAGACGTCCAAAAAAAATCAGCAATCAGGGAAATGTTATCTTCTATCTGCCTGCCGGGAACACAGTAGGACTGGTCCTTGTGTATGATTTGCCACATCACTTCACTCAGCCTGCTGGACAAAGCCTTGGACAGGATCTTATAATCAGTGCACAATAAGGCCACCAGCCTTCAGTTCTTCACCTCCATAGGGTCACCCTTTTTTGGCAGTAGGGTGAGGACAGCCCTTCTGCAGCTTATCTGTAGTAACCCTCCGGTCAAACTATCGTTAACTACTGCTAGCCAATCCTCTCCCAACATAGCCCAAAAAAGACTTGAAAAAGTCAACAGGAAGCCAATTTAGTGCCCAGTGCCCTTCCATTTTCCATGCCTTTTAATGCAGTGTATTGCTCCTGCAAAGACAATGGTTGCTTTAGTTCAACCTGAGCTTCTGCAGCCACCTATGGGAGCCCACCAAGGAACTGCTGGGTCCCTGTTTTATCATCTTTGTACTCACAAAGAGCTCAGCATAGAAATCTACTGTCCTCTTTCTAATTTCACTAGGTTCCTGTCCAACAGCTGATTTGAGGCAATTAAAAATTATTCTTTGTCCATTCTTTTTTCTCTAAAACAAAGAAAAAAATTGGATGAGGCATCCATTTCAGAGATTCCCGTAAATTTACTTCTCACCAATGACCCCTGTGCTCTGATACCCAGCAGGTCTGCCAATTCAACATGTTTTTTCTCGGGGGCCTGAGTATGGCCTCGATCTCCTGTGGTCTCAACTAATGTCTGGAGTTCCACTATCTCAGACTCTAGGGCGTTCATTGATCCGGTGATACCTCTTGGGACATTCATCGCGCATTGATTACAGAATTGTTGAATCTGGGTTTTTCCCTATATCCCACCACTGTTGAAGAGATACAAAACTGTCCTTTTCAGATCTCCAACTCTACCAGAAAAAAAACGAAAACATTTCCTGACGTTAGCATCATTTAATAAAGTTAAATTAAAA
>NC_042958.1:2112944-2177944 GCF_901001165.1 Salmo trutta
TTTACGGAATCTTGTCCACGGATGTACATTTTTGGAATGGACCAAAACTGAACCAATCGTAGACATATACATTTGGCAAGTTTGGACAGCACAGTACAGGTTCTCAAAGTTCTCTATCGGGAACCCAGGCAGTTTCATATAATTGATCTAGTCTAGAGGTAGCACACCTGAGATTCAACTTACCTGATCCTCAAGCTAGTTCAGAGCTACATTGTGAAACGTCTGGGGTTCATCGAGAAGAGGTTTGAGAACCACTGCAGTAGATCACAGCAGAGTGCAGTACATTACAGTAATGTAAAGAAAGTATTTTCAACATTCATTCTGAACCGAACATTTACCAAATTTCCGCATTCTGAAAATACATATTTTCAACACCCCCCCCCCCAAAAAAATACATTATTAACTTTCAGATTTGTATTTATTTTTTACTTCCTGAAAATACTTATTTTCACCATTCTTTTGTATTTTATACATTATTTGATATTTGATCTACAATACAAAACATACACATTTATTTTATTTAACCTAGTGGGTCTCAGTGGGAGTGATGTAGACGATGTTTGTTTGATGTCGTCGTTTGTATGAGGACTTTCTGAAGGCTCTGTAGCGATCTACAGTAGACTAGGTTTCATCTTATCCATTTCTTGGGCTCCTGAGTGGCGCAGCAGTCTAAGGCACTGCACCTTAGTGCTAGAGGCATCACTACAGACCCTGGTTTGATTCCAGGCTGTATCACAACCAACCGTGATTGGGCGGCGCACAATTGACCCAGCGTCGTCCGGGTTAGGGTTTGGCCGGGGTAGGCTGTCATTTTAAATAAGAATTGGTTCTTCACTGACTTGCCTAGCTAAATAAAGGTTAAATAAATTTAAAAAAATTAAAACCTAACTGCCTATAATAGTAGCAGGACCTTCGCTATCTTATTAGTTTACACAGATGTGAAAAACATTACATAGAAAAATATACCTAGCTACAGCTAGCTAACTTCCTTTGTTTGTAGCTTCCTTCACTTCTGACAGATTTTAGCTAGCTAGCTACAGCTGCTAGCATGCTACTAACTAGCTGCTGCTGTTGAGCAACAAACAAATTGTTGATCGCGTTATAGAGCTCTGAGATTTAGCTGAAAATATGTTAGCAGTGTCAGAAATGCTACAAAAAGGTAGCACATTGTTGGTTCTTAATTGACATAAATTAGTGAGTGAGAGCGATAAATTATATATTTTTTAAAAACTGTTACAACTAGAAATGTTGTCAATCTGACATTTTTTAAGTCCAATGGTCACCTTATGGATGCTATAGTCTCTCTCTCTCTCACACACACACACACACACACACACACACACACACACACACACACACACACACACACACACACACACACAACGGCCTCAGATCCACTGTAGCAGCCTAGTGTACCTGTCAGCGATACACACTGGTAACAACATCTCAACACATCACTGCTCTGTTTTCTGTTCCAGCATTATGTCTGAGCAGCATTTTAAATGAAAGCATTATGTCTGAGCAGCATTTTGTCTCAGTGCTCCCAACAGCATTAAGTCTCAGTGCTCCCAACAGCATTATTGAACTTTCACGAGAGTACTGCGCTTGCAACATCAACAACCAACATCTCTTCATAGAGTAGGCAGGCAGATGACTGGGGAGACCCTGAAATAATTGTCTATCGTTCCTCATACAGTGTTCAAGCTGATTGTGAGTCCTTTTGTGTATGGAGAGGAGATGGTAAAAGAGGGGAGAATAGAGAGGAGAGTGCAGGAGAGGAGAGGAGAGTGCAGGAGAGGAGAGAGGAGGAGAGGAGAGTGCAGGAGAGGAGAGGAGAGAGGAGGAGAGGAAAGAGGAGAGGAGAGTGCAGGAGAGGAGAGTGCAGGAGAGAGGAGGAGAGGAGAGTGCAGGAGAGGAGAGGAGAGAGGAGGAGAGAAGAGAAGAGTGCAGGAGAGGAGAGAGGAGGAGAGTAGAGGGGAGAGGAGAGTTGAGGAAAGGAGAGAGAGGAAAGGAGAGAGAGGGGAGAGGAGAGAGGAGAGAGAGGGGAGAATAGAGAGGAGAGGCGAGAGAGGGGAGAATGGAGAGGAGAGGTGCGAGAATAGAGAAGAGGGGGGAGGGGAAGGGAGAGAGAGGAGAGGCGATGGGAGAGTGGAGTAGAGAGGAGGAGAGGAGAGTGGAGGAGAGATGAGAGAGGAGGAAAGGAGCGAGGGAAGAATAGAGAGGAGAGGAGAGTAGAGAGGGGAGGGGACAGTGGAGAGGGGAGAGGAGGAGAGGACAGTGGAGGAGAGGATAGAGGGGGAGGAGTGGAGGAGAGGAGAGAAGAGAGAGGAGACAGGAGAGAATCTCAATTGAATACTCTTTGCAGAATCGCTTCTTACCTCCTTCTCAAAACCCAATGGAGGAGAAGGTCAGGGGGAGGGACCTCTTTTTATCATCCAATGGGTTTGAGAAGGAGGAGAGAGAATACGAGGGGATTGCAATTGAGATTCTCCTGAGGAGAGGAGAGCGTTACCTAACAGAGTTGTTTGAAGTTTCTATAAGCGTAGAGGGAAGTGACATGATGTGAGAGTGCACTACATGTTACCTAGCATCTGTGTAACACTGGGGCTGGAGCTGGTGTGTGTGTGTGGGGGGAGACAGAGCAGCTAACAATAGGGCCAAACAGATGGATAACATGGGATAGTGAGAAGCTCCCATCAGTCTGCATCACCATCATACAGCTCTGTTCTACAGCCAAGCATTCATTCACATCGCTAGAGCACTAAGGCCTGGTGGGTGGGTGTGTGTGTGTGTGTGTGTGTGTGTGTGTGTGTGTGTGTGTGTGTGTGTGTGTGTGTGTGTGTGTGTGTGTGTGTGTGTGAAGTCCTCACAATGATAGCACAGGGTTAGTGGTCAGGGTGAGGAGTTAGGGTTACAGGTTAGGGTGAGGGGTTAGGGTGAGGGGTTAGGGGTTAGGGTTACAGGTTAGGGTTACAGGTTAGGGTGAGGGGTTAGGGTGAGGGGTTAGGGGTGAGGGGTTAGGGGTGAGGGGTTAGGGTTACAGGTTAGGGTGAGGAGTTAGGGTGAGGGGTTAGGGTGAGGAGTTAGGGGTGAGGGGTTAGGGTGAGGAGTTAGGGTGAGGAGTTAGGGTGAGGTGTTAGGGTGAGGGGTTAGGGGTGAGGAGTTAGGGTGAGGAGTTAGAGGTTAGGGTGAGGAGTTAGGGTGAGGAGTTAGGGTGAGGAGATAGGGTGAGGAGTTAGGGGTGAGGAGTTAGGGTGAGGAGTTAGGGTGAGGTGTTAGGGTGAGGAGTTAGGGTGAGGAGTTAGAGGTTAGGGTGAGGAGTTAGGGTGAGGAGTTAGGGTGAGGAGATAGGGTGAGGAGTTAGGGGTGAGGAGTTAGGGTGAGGAGTTAGGGTGAGGGGTTAGGGTGAGGAGTTAGGGGTGAGGAGTTAGGGTGAGGAGTTAGGGTGAGGAGTTAGGGTGAGGAGTTAGGCTGAGGAGTTAGGGTGAGGAGTTAGGGCTGAGGAGTTAGGGTGAGGAGTTAGGAGTTAGGGGTGAGGAGTTAGGGTGAGGGGTTAGGGTGAGGAGTTAGTGGTGAGGAGTTAGGAGTTAGGGTGAGGAGTTAGGGTGAGGGGTTAGGGTGAGGAGTTAGGGGTGAGGAGTTAGGGGTTAGGGGTGAGGAGTTAGGGTGAGGGGTTAGGGTGAGGAGTTAGGGTGAGGGGTTAGGGGTGAGGAGTTAGGGTGAGGAGTTAGGGTGAGGAGTTAGGGTGAGGAGTTAGGGCTGAGGAGTTAGGGTGAGGAGTTAGTGGTGAGGAGTTAGGGGTTAGGGTGAGGAGTTAGGGTGAGGGGTTAGGGTGAGGAGTTAGGGTGAGGGGTTAGGGTGAGGAGTTAGGGTGAGGAGTTAGGGTGAGGGGTTAGGGGTGAGGAGTTAGGGTGAGTGGTTAGGAGTTAGGGGTTAGGAGTTAGGGGTGAGGAGTTAGGGGTGAGGAGTTAGGGTGAGGAGTTAGGGTGAGGAGTTAGGGGTGAGGAGTTAGGGTGAGGAGTTAGGGTGAGGAGTTAGGGGTGAGGGGTTAGGGTGAGGAGTTAGGGTGAGGAGTTAGGGGTGAGGGGTTAGGGTGAGGGGTGAGGGGTTAGGGTGAGGGGTTAGGGTGAGGAGTTAGGGGTGAGGAGTTAGGGTTAGGAGTTAGGGTGAGGGGTGAGGGGTGAGGAGTTAGGGGTGAGGAGTTAGGGGTGAGGGGTTAGGGTGAGGAATTAGGGTGAGGGGTTAGGGGTTAGGGTGAGGGGTTAGGGGTTAGGGTGAGGAGTTAGGGTGAGGGGTTAGGGTGAGGAGTAAGGGGTGAGGAGTTAGGGTTAGGAGTTAGGGTGAGGGGTTAGGGTGAGGAGTTAGGGGTGAGGAGTTAGGGGTGAGGAGTTAGGGTGAGGGGTTAGGGTGAGGGGTTAGGGGTTAGGGTGAGGAGTTAGGGTGAGGAGTTAGGGGTGAGGAGTTAGGGTGAGGAGTTAGGGGTGAGGAGTTAGGGGTTAGGGTGAGGAGTTAGGGTGAGGAGTTAGGGTGAGGGGTTAGAGGTGAGTAGTTAGGGGTGAGGAGTTAGGAGTTAGGGGTTAGGTGAGGAGTTAGTGGTGAGGAGTTAGGATTACAGGTTAGGGTGAGGAGTTAGGGGTGAGGAGTTAGGGTGAGGAGTTAGGAGTTAGGGGTTAGGGTGAGGAGTTATGGGTTAGGGTGAGGGGTTAGGGGTGAGGAGTTAGGGGTGAGGAGTTAGGAGTTAGGGGTTAGGGTGAGGAGTTAGGGAAATAGGATTTTGAATTTGAATCGTATTTGTCAAGATGGCGGCAGGGCAGTTCCACTGAGCATTTGTTCATTAGCGAAACCATTTTATGTTTTATTATCTCTCTGCCATACTGTGTTTTATTATCTCTCTGCCATACTGTGTTTTATTATCTCTCTGCCATACTGTGTTTTATTATCTCTCTGTCATACTGTGTTTTATTATCTCACTGCCATACTGTGTTTTATTATCTCTCTGTCATGCTGTGTTTTATTATCTCTCTGCCATGCTGTGTACAACCGTGTTGGATCTTGTCCAGCCATCTTGTCTCAAGAGGACCACAATGGAAATAAGTCCCAGTCTTTATTGTGTGTTATCCGCCATGATTTAACATTGGACATAAGAGACAGTGTCGGTGTGGTGCCCTCCCTGAAAGCTGGGAGGACGTACACTACCGGTCAAAAGTTTTAGAACATCTACTCATTCAAGGGTTTTTCTTTATTTTTACTATTTTCTACATTGTAGAATAGTAGTGAAGACATCAAAACTATGAAATAACACATACGGAATCATGTAGTAAGTAAAAAAAAAGTTAAACAAATCGAAAATATATTTTACATTTGTGATTCTTCAAATAGCCACCCTTTTGCCTTGACGACAGCTTGGCACAGTCTTGGCATTACGGCAGTGCGACAGCGATTGCATTGTCTGTGGATCTATTGGGGCGATAAGCAAATTGAAGTGGATCATAATATCATAATATGGTCAAATATTATCTAATCTAATTATCTAATAAGATTCTTTACTAGCCTCTCAAAGCATAGTCATTTAGTTCAGTTGTCTTTGGCTTTCCTGAGTACATAAACAATGGTGGATATCTTGAAGCAAGTGGGGACAGCAGATTTAATTACGTTACATCGTTACACTTCCTGCTTTAGTTTTTCGCTTGTAAGCAGGAATCAGGAGGATAGAATTATGTTCAGATTTGCCAAATGGAGGGCGAGGGAGAGCTTTATACGCGTCTCTGTGTGTGGAGTACAGGTGGTCTAGAGGTTCTTTCAATCTGGTTGCACATTTAACATGCTGGTAGAAATGTGGTAAAACTGATTTAAGTTTGCCTGCATTAAAGTCCCCGGCCACTAGGAGCGCCGCCTCTGGATGAGCGTTTTCTTGTTTGCTTACGGCCTTATGCAGCATGTTGAGTGTGGTCTTAGTGCCAGCATCGGTTTGTTGTGGTAAATAGACGGCTACGAAAAATATAGATGAACATTTTCTTGGTAGATAGTGTGGTCTACAGGTTATCATGAGGTACTCTACCTCAGGCGAGCAATACCTAGAGACTTCCTTCATATTAGACATCACGCACCAGGTATTATTGACAAATAGACCGCCACCCCTCGTCTTACCGGAGACAGCTGTTGTATCTTGCCAATGCACAGAAAACCCAGCCAGCTTCATGTTATCCATGTCGTCATTCAGCCACGACTCTGTGAAATATATTACCGTTTTTAATGTCCCGTTGGTAGGATAGTTTTGATTGAAGCTGATCCCATTTATTATCCAATGATTGCCCGTTTGCTAATAGTACGGAAGGTAAAGACGGGTTACCCACTCGCCGTCGGATTCTTACAAGGCACTCCGACCTCCATCTCAGTTTATTCTTCATGCGAATGATGGGGATTTGGGCCTTTGTCCGGTGTCAGAAGTAAATCCTTCGCGTCTGACTTGTTAAATATATTTTTTTAGTCCAGTACGACGTCAGTAATCGCTGTTTTCGGTCAGAAACATTATGTACAAAATAAGTTACAAATAATGTGAAAAACACACAAAATAGCACAGTTGGTTACAGGATTGTAAAACAGCAGCCATCTTCTCTGGTGGGATTATCATTCTCTATGATAATATAGGAACATAGCTTTCAGCTGGATTCACCTGGTCAGTCTATAACATGGAAAGAGCAGCTGTTCCTAATGTTTTGTGTACTCAGTGTATGTTTCAAGGTAAATGGCAAATTAAAGCACAAAATAATAAGATAAATAGTGTGTCTGGTTAATCAATAAGTTATGCAAAAAAAAAAAAAAAAAGTGATATTTGGGTGTCTGTGAATCTGGAGACCCAGAGACCCCAACAAATCAAGGAAACGTTATAGAAACGAGGAGAGTGAAAAATCATTGTTTAGCCCCTTAGCATCCACAGCGTCTAAGGAGTACTGCCAGAACGCCTCCCTTTGTTTTAGTTTACGTATGATGTCAGATCCTCTGGGGGGAAATGTGGACGATGTCAGATCCTCTGGGGGGAAATGTGGACGATGTCAGATCCTCTGGGTGAAATGTGGACGATGTCAGATCCTCTGAGGGGAAATGTGGACGATGTCAGATCCTCTGAGGGGAAATGTGGACGATGTCAGATCCTCTGGTGAAACGTGGATGAGTTCTATGTCTACAAAGCGCAGGGAGGAAGGTGAGCCATAGCATTTCCAATAGCATAATCTGTGTTTATGTTTCCAATAGCATAGTCTGTGTTTATGTTTCCAATAGCATAGTCTGTGTTTATGTTTCCAATAGCATAATCTGTGTTTATGTTTCCAATAGCATAGTCTGTGTTTATGTTTCCAATAGCATAATCTGTGTTTATGTTTCCAATAGCATAATCTGTGTTTATGTTTCCAATAGCATAATCTGTGTTTATGTTTCCAATAGCATAATCTGTGTTTATGTTTCCAATAGCATAGTCTGTGTTTTTTTTAATGTTCTGTATCAATCTGCCTTTTTGGTTATGTGCTCCAAAAACCTTTCCTTTTCTTTTTTACCTTGAATTAGTCCTTTTGGAAGTTTTTCTTGGCCATTCTGGTAAATGTTGTCATTGTTGTTCAGCACCCCTCCTTTCTTTTGTTTGCTGAAGTGCAAAACCCAATCTGAACTCTGTCGATGTGCCGTTGAGCAAGGCACTTAACCCTAATAGCTACAGGGTCGCTGTCAATAATGGCTGATCCAAGGCCTTGACCCCACTCTACGAGGGTGTCTCACGGGGAGTGGGATATGCAACAACAAAAAACTAAATTACAATTCACACATAATACTCACTTGTACATATGAAATAGGACAAAATGTAACCACTCATATAACAAATATAACAAACACAAATACAGTACCAATGCCAAGAGTATACAGAAGAAAGCTCTATTTGGTAAAAGACATAGTCCATATTATGGCGAGAACAGCTGAAATAAGCAAAGAGAAACGACAGTCCATCATTACTTTAAGAACTTTGAAAGTTTCTTCAAGTGCAGTTGCAAAAACCCATCAAGCGCTATGATGAAACTGGCTCTCATGAGGACCGCCACAGAAAAGGAAGACCCAGAGTTACCTCTGCTGCAGAGGATAAGTTCATTAGAATTAACTGCACTTCAGATGCCAGCCCAAATAAATGCTTCACAGACTTCAAGTAAAAGACACATCTCAACATCAACTGTTCAGAGGAGACTGTGTGAATTAGGCCTTTATGGTCGAAATGCTGCAAAGAAACCACTACTAAAGGACACCAATAAGAAGAAGAGACTGGCTTGGGCCAAGAAACATGACCAATGGACATTAGACTGGTGGAAATCTGTCCTTTGGTCTTATGAGTCCAAATGTGATAATTTTGGTTCCAACCGCTGTGTCTTTCTGAGACACAGAGTAGGTGAACGGATGATCTCTGAATGTGTGGTTCCCACCGTGAAGCATGGAGGAAGAGGTGTCATGGTGTGGGGGTGCTTTACTGGTGACACTGTCAGTGATTTATTTAGAATTCAAGGCACACTTAACCAGCATGGCTACCACAGCATTCTGCAGCGATACGCCATCCAATCTGGTTTTCGCTTAGTAGGACTATCATTTGTTTTTCAACAGGACAATGACCCAAAACACACGTCCAGGCTGTGTAAGGACTATTTGACCAAGAAGGAGAGTGATCGGGCACCCTCATAGATATCATCCTAACTAACTCGCCCTCCAAATAAACCTCTGCTGTTTTCAATCAGGATCTCAGCGATAACTGCCTCATTGCCTCCATCCGTAATGGGTCTGCGATCAAATGACCACCCCTCATCACTGTCAAACGCTCCCTAAAACACTTCAGCGAACAGGCCTTTCTAATCGACCTGGCCCGGGTATCCTGGAAGGATATTGACCTCATCCCGTCAGTAGAGGATGCCTGGTTATTCTTTAAAAGTGCCTTCCTCACCATCTTAAATAAGCATGCTCCATTCAAAAAATGTAGAACCAGGAACAGATATAGCCCTTGGTTCACTCCAGACCTGACTGCCCTTAACCAGCACAAAAAGATCCTGTGGCGTTCTGCATTAGCATCAAATAGCCCCCGTGATATGCAACTTTTCAGGGAAGTTAGGAACAAATATACACAGGCAGTTAGGAAAGCTAAGGCTAGCTTTTTCAAACAGAAATTTGCATCCTGTCGTACTAACTCAAAAAAGTTCTGGGACACTGTAAAGTCCATGGAGAATAAGAGCACCTCCTCCCAGCTGCCCACTGCTCTGAGGCTAGGAAACACTGTTACCACCGATAAATCCACTATAATTGAGAATTTCAATAAGCATTTTTCTACGTCTGGCCATGCTTTCCACCTGGCTACCCCTACTGCAGTCAACATCACTGCACCCCCCACAGCAACGCGCCCAAGCATCCCCCACTTCTCCTTCACCCAAATCCAGATAGCTGATGTTCTGAAAGAGCTGCAAAATCTGGACCTCTACAAATCAGCCTGGTTAGACAATCTGGACCTTCTCTTTGTAAAATTATCTGCCGAAATTGTTGCAACCCCTATTACTATCCTGTTCAACATCTCTTTCATATCGTCTGAGATTCTCAAAGATTGGAAAGCTGCCGTGGTCATCCCCCTCTTCAAAGGTGGAGACACTCTAGACCCAAACTGCTACAGACCTATATCTATCCTACCCTGCCTTTCTAAGGTCTTCGAAAGCCAAATTAACAAACAGATTACCGACCATTTCGAATCCCACCGTACCTTCTCCGCTATGCAATCTGGTTTCAGAGCTGGTCATGGGTGCACCTCAGCTACGCTCAAGGTCCTAAACGATATCATAACCGCCATCGATAAGAGACATTACTGTGCAGCCGTATTCATCGACCTGGCCAAGGCTTTCGACTCTGTCAATCACCACATTCTTATTGGCATACTCGACAGCCTTGGTTTCTCAAATTGATTGCCTCGCCTGGTTTACCAACTACTTCTCTGATAGAGTTCAGTGTGTCAAATCGGAGGGCCAGTTGTCCGGACCTCTGGCAGTCTCTATGGGGGTGCCACAGGGTTCAATTCTCGGGCTGACTCTCTTCTCTGTATACATCAATGATGTCGCTCTTGCTGCTGATGATTCTCTGATCCACCTCTACGCAGACGACACCATTCTGTATACTTCTGGCCCTTCTTTGGACACTGTGTTAACTAACCTCCAGACGAGCTTCAATGCCATACAACTCTCCTTCCGTGGCCTCCAACTGCTCTTAAATGCAAGTAAAACTAAATGCAATAGAACGAGGTCAGTTCAAGTACCATATTAACAATGTACAGGGATACTGGAGTGATGGAGGTAGATATGTATAGGGGGAAGGAGACAGGGATACTGGAGTGATGGAGGTAGATATGTATAGGGGGAAGGAGACAGGGATACTGGAGTGATGGAGGTAGATATGTATAGGGGGAAGGGGACAGGGATACTGGAGTGATGGAGGTAGATATGTATAGGGGGAAGGGGACAGGGATACTGGAGTGATGGAGGTAGATATGTATAGGGGGAAGGTGACTATATACAGGGTCAGCTTCAGTACCATATTAACAATGTACAGGGATACTAGAGCAATAAAGGTAGATATGTATAGATAAGATAAGAAATAAACAGAGTAGCAGAAACTTGTATGTGAGTGTGTGTGTAGTCAGTATTAACGTATGTGCATATTATGTGTGAGTGATCAAATTATGCAGTGAGTGTTTGTGTGTTGGATTAACAGTGTGTGTGAGTGTGTAGAGTCCTGTGAGTGTGTATAGAGACAATAAAGGGCTACCGAGTGGCGCAGCGGACTAAGGCACTGCATATCAATGCAAGAGGCATCACTACAATCCCTGGTTTGAATCCAGGCTGTATCACTGGGATTGGGAGTCCCAAAGGGCGGTGCACAATTGGCCCAGCGTCGTCCGGGTTTGGCCGGAGTAGGCCGTCATTGTAATTAAAGAATTGGTTCTTAACTGGCTTGCCTAGTTAAATAAAAGTAAAATAAAAAATACAACAGTCAACTCAGTCCGTGAAGCCATTTAGCCTTTCTTAATCTTAAGGGACAAAAGCTGTTCAGGACGGTGTTGGTGTCTGATTTGCATCCGGTAACACTTGCCGTGCAGAAGCAGAGAGAACAGTCTATTCTATAGCTTGGGTGGCTGGAGTATGACAATTTCCCAGGCATTCCGTTCAAACAGCCTGAAGATCATCAACATGTATTGATCACATCTTTACTAACGCTGTAGATATTTGCTTTAAAGCAGTATCCAAATCCATAGGACGTAGTGATCACAATATAGTAGCCATATCTAGGAAAATCAAAGTTCCAAAGGCTGGGCCTAATATAGTGTATAAGAGGTCATACAATACGTTTTGTAATGATTCCCATGTTGTTGATGTAAAGAATATCTGCTGGTCTGTGGTGAGTAATGAGGAGCAACCAGACGCTGCACTTGACACATTTATGAAACTACATATACCAGTTACTAATAAGCACCCATTAAGAACATGACTGTAAAAACTATTAAATCCCTGTGGATTGATGAGGAATTGAAAAAATGGTATGATTGAGAGGGACGAGGCAAAAAAAAAAAGGCAAATGAGTCTGGCTGCACAACGGATTGGCAAACTGCAAATTGGGAAATCATGTGACTAAACTGAATATAAAGAAGAAACTACACTATGAAACAAAGATAAATGACTAAGAATGATATTAAACATTTTTGGGGCACCTTCAATGAAATTCTGGGCAAAAAGACAAACTCAGCTCTATCATTCATTGAATCAGATGGCTCATTCATCACAAAACCCACTGATATTGCCAACTATATTAATACTTTTTTAATTGGCAAGATCAGCAAATTTAGGCATGATATGCCAGCAACAAAACATTGACGCTACACATCCAAGTATATCTGACCAAATTATGAAAGATAAGCATTGTAATTTTGAATTCCGTAAATGAGTGTGGAAGAGGTGAAAGAATTGGTGTTGTCTATCAACAATGGCAAGCCGCCGGGGTCTGACAACTTGGATGGACAATAAATGAAGATAACAGTGGATGATATTGCTACTCCTATTTGCCATATCTTCAATTTAAGCCTACTAGAAAGTGTGTCCTCAGGCCTGGAGGGAAGCAAACGTTATTCCCCTTCCTAAGAATCGTAAAGCCCCCTTTACTGGTTGAAATAGCCGACCAATCAGCCTGTTACCAACCCTTAATAAACTTTTGAAGAATATTTTGTTTGACCAGATACAATGCTATTTTACAGGAAACAAATTGACAACAGACTTTCAGCACGCTTGTAGGGAATGACATTCAACAAGCATAGCATGAATGATGATTGGCTGAGAGAAAATGTATGGGTATGGGTTATGGCTTTACACTACCTGCTATATTGCGTACACCCGCAATAACAAATGCTAAATAGGTGTATGTGACCAATAACATTTGATTTGACTTGATAAAGAGTTACCTGTCTAACAGAACACAGAGGCTGTTCTTTAATGGAAGTCTCTCCAACAAAATCCAGGTAGAATAAGGAATTCCCCAGGGCAGCTGTCTAGGCCCCTTACTTTTTTCAATCTTTACTAACGACATGCCACTGGCCTTGAGTAAAGCCAGTGTGTCCTATGTATGTGGATGACTCAACATTATACACATCAGCTACCACAGCGACTGAAATGACAGCAACACTTAAAGAGCTGCAATTAGTTTCAGAATGGGTGGCAAGGAATAAGTTAGTCCTAAACATTAAAAAAACTAAAAGCATTGTATTTGAGACAAATCATTCACTAAACCTCAACGGAATCTTGTAACGAATAATGTGGAAATTGAGCAAGTTGAGGAGACTAAACTGCTTGGAGTAACCCTAGATTGTAAATTGTCATGATCAAAACATATTGATACAACACTAGCTAAGATGGGGAGAAGTCTGTTCATAATAAAGCGCACCTCGGCCGGATTTGAGGGTGTTGACCTGATTAACCTGTCTGGGCTAGGGGGCAGTATTGAGAATTTTGGAAAAATATGTTCCCATTTTTAACTGCCTCCTACACCAACTCAGAAGCTAGAATATGCATATTATTGTTCAGGTTTGGATAGAAAACACTCTGAATTTTCTAAAACTGTTTGAATGGTGTCTGTGAGTATAACAGAACTCCTATGGCAGGCAAAAACCTGACAAGGTTTCAAGCAGGAAGTACCCTGTCTGACAAGGAGTCGTGCGTCTTGCATCTTTTTTATTGAAAAGTAAGGATCTTAGCTGTAACGTGACAATTCCCAGGGCTCCAATAGGCTCTCAGAGCCCGCGAAATAACTGAAGGTTTACGAGGGAGCCTCAGGTTGAAACATATTATCGCCTTTTGTAAGTGGATGCTCCGAGGACCTTTGAATGATGCGCGTGCATGAGTCGCTTCTGAGGAGAAATTTTATTCGGCTGTTTAGGCTCAATGCATACTCCCGGTCGGAATATTATCACTTCTCTACGACATAAATGGCATAAAAATTGGTTTTAAACAGCGGTTGACATGCTTCGAAGTACGGTAATGGAATATTTAGACATTTTTGACACGCCAATGCGCCATGCGCGAAACCGGGAAGAAGCATTCTAGAACTCACGAACAAAACGTCGCTGTTTGGATATAACGATGGATTATTTGGGACCAAACCAACATTTGTTATTGAAGTAGAAGTCCTGGCAGTGTATTCTGATGAAGAACAAGCAAGGTAAGAACATTTTTCTTATAGGAAATGTGATTTTGGTGGATGCTGACCTGGGTGGGTATCTAAATAGCTAGCCCTGTAATGCCGGGCTATGTACTTAGATTATTGCAAAATGTGCTTCATCCGAAAAGCTATTTTAAAATCGGACATATCGAGTGCATAGAGGAGTGATGTATCTATAATTCTTAAAATAATTGTTATGCTTTTTGTGAACGTTTATCGTGAGTAATTTAGCAAACTGTTAGTAAATTCAACGGAAGTTTGCCGGGGGTTATGCGTTTTCTGAACGTCACATGCTAATGCAAAAAGCTGTTTTTTGATATAAATATGAACTTGATTGAACAGACATGCATGTATTGTATAACACAATGTCCTAGGTGTGTCATCTGATGAAGATCATCAAAGGTTAGTGCTGCATTTAGCTGTGGTTTGGGTTTATGTGACATGATATGCTAGCTTGAAAAATGGCTGTCTGATTTTTTCTGGCTGGGCACTCTGCTGACATAATCTAATGTTTTGCTTTCGTTGTAAAGCCTTTTTGAAATCGGACAGTGGGGTTAGATTAACGAGATTCTTGTCTTTAAATAACTGTAAAATAGTCATATGTTTGAGAAATTGAAGTAATAGTATTTCTAACGATTCAAAAATCGCGCCACTGGAATATCAGTAGCTGTTACGTAGGTGGGACGAAATCGTCCCACATACCCCAGACAGGTTAAAGACCTTGCCATGTCGGCCTCGGAGAGTGAGATCACCCAATCCTCTGGGTCGGTGGCGGCCCTCACACCCGGCATGATGCTATTATTGTTGAAGTGTGCATAAAATGCATTGAGTTCATCTGGTGGAGAGGCGTTGTAAGGCAAATCATGGCTCGGTCTTCCTTTGTAATCCGTAATGGAATGTAGCCTCTGCCACAAGCAGCCGGCGTTGGAGACTGTGTAATATTATTCAACCTTATTCCTATATTGTCCTTTTGCTAGTTTGATGACTCTGTCCTTAGCAATAGCCCCAAGGTTGTCTGCGATAGCCCTGTGTGTGGTGGACATGTCCTTTAGTTTAGCACTAACCTCTTTGTTAATTCAGGGCTTTTGAACAACATCCTAATGAAGCCTTCCCTGTAGCTCAGTTGGTAGAGCATGGTGTTTGCAATGCCAGGGTTGTGGGTTCGATTCCCACGGGGGGCCAGCACAGAAAAAAAAGTATGAAATGTATGAAATTGTATGAAATGTATGCATTCACTACTGTAAGTCGCTCTGGATAAGAGTGTCTGCTAAATGACTAAAATGTAAATGAAGCCAGTGACAGAGGTGGAGTCTCGAAACATATTCCAATCAGTGCTAGCAAAGCAGTCGTGTAGTATATTCTATGATTCTGGTGACCATTTCTCAACAGAGCAAGTCACATGTACTTCCTGTTTGAGCTTCTGCTTGTAAACAGGAAGCAGGAATTATCTGATTTGCGGATGAGGGGGGGCCATGTATGCTTGCTTGTGGGTAGAGTAACAGTGGTCTAGGACTCTATCGCCCCCTAGTGGTGAAGGAGACGTGTTGATGGAAGTTGAGCATCACGTGTCTTAATGACATGGAATTAAATCAGAAAAGCAGATGTACATTTTCCTGCTTGTTTATAGCCTCGAATATTTCGTTAAGTGCCAGCTTGTTATTTCTCTTGTCCTGAGGTGGAATGTCTACAACAGTCACGATAATATCGGTGATGTTGTACCCACAGCAACTATTAAAACCTTCCCCAACCAGAAACCGTGGACTGATGGTAGCATTCGTGCAAAACTGAAAGGGTGAACCTTTGCTTTTAATCAGGGCAAGGTGACCGGAAACATGACCGAATACAAACAGTGTAGCTATTCCCTCCACAAGGCAATCAAACAAGCTAAGCATCAGTATAGAGACAAAGTAGTCACAATTCAATGGCTCAGACACGAGAGGTATGTGGCAGGGTCTACAGTCACGGACTACAAAAAGAAAACCAGCCCCATCGCGGACCACGATGTCCTGCTCCCAGACAAACTAAACAACTTCTTCGCTCGTTTTGAGGTCAATACAACAACACGGCCCGCTACCAAAACCTGTGGGCTCTCCTTCACCGTAGCCAACGTGTTAACCCTCACAAGACGGCATCCCCAGCCGCGTCCTCAGAGCATGCGCAGACCAGCTGGCTGGTGTGTTTACGGACATATTCAATCAATCCTTATCCTAGTCTGCTGTTCCCACATGCTTCTAGAGGGCCACCATTGTTCCAGTTCGCAAGAAAGCTAAAGTAACTGGGCTAAATGACTATCGCCCCGTAGCACTCACCTCTGTCATCATGAAGTGCTTGAGAGACTAGTCAAGGATCATATCACCTCCACCCTACCTGACACCCTAGACCCACTCCAATTTGCTTACCGCCCCAATAGGTCCACAGACGACGCAATCGCAATCACACTGCATACTGCCCTAACCCACCTGGACAAGAGGAATACCTATGTAAGAATGCTGTTCATCGACTACAGCTCAGCATTTAACACCTCCAAACTCGTCATTAAGCTTGAGACCCTGGGTCTCGACCCCGCCCTGTGCAACTGGGTCCTTTCTGACTTCCTAAACACTGGGGCCCCACAAGGGTGCGTTCTCAGCCCTCTCCTGTACTCCCCGTTCACCCATGACTGCATGGCCACGCACGCCGCCAACTCAATCATCAAGTTTGCAGACGACACTACAGTGGTAGGCTTGATTACCAACAACAACGAGACGGCCTACAGGGAGGAGTTGAGGGCCCTCGGAGTGTGGTGTTAGGAAAATAACCTCACACTCAATGTCAACAAAACAAAGGAGATGATCGTGGACTTCAGGAAACAGCAGAGGGTGCACCTCCCTATCCACATCGACGGGACAGTAGTGGAGAAGTTGGAAAGTTTTAAGTTCCTCGGCGTACACATCACGGACAAACTGAAACGGTCCACCCACACAGACAGCGTGGTGAAGAAGGCACAACAGCGCCTCTTCAACCTCAGGAGGCTGAAGAAATTCGGCTTGTCACCAAAAACCCTCACAAACTTTTACAGATGCACAGAGAGCATCCTGTCGGACTGTATCACCGCCTGGTACAGCAACTGCTCCGCCCACAACTGCTCTCCAGAGGGTAGTGAGGTCTGCACAACGCATCACCAGGGGCAAACTACCTGCTCTCCAGGACACCTACATCACCCGATGTCACAGGAAGGCCAAAAAGATCATCAAGAACAACAACAACATGAGCTACTGCCTGTTCACCTCGCTATCATCCAGAAGGCGAGGTCAGTACAGGTGCATCAGAGCTGGGACCGAGAGACTGAAAAACAGCTTCTATCTCAAGGCCATCAGGCTGTTAAACAGCCATCACTAACATTGAGTGGCTGCTGCCAACATACTGACTCAACTCAAGCCACTTTAATAATTAAATTAATTAAAAATGGATGTAATACATTTATCACTAGTCCCTTTAAACAATGCCACATTATATAATGTTTACATACCCTACATTACTCATCTCATATGTATATACTGTACTCTATACCATCTACTGCATCTTGCCTATGCCGTTCGGACATCGCTCATCCATATATATTTTTATGTACATATTCTTATTCATTCCTTTACACTTGTGTGTATAAATTGTTGTGAAATTGTTAGATTACCTGATAGATATTACTGCAAGGTCGGAACTAGAAGCACAAGCATTTCGCTACACTCGCATTAACACCTGCTAACCATGTGTATGTGACAAATACAATTTGATTTGATCTGAAAACTCCTTCAGGAGGTTGAAGGGTCGGCATTTGACCGAGATGTATTCCAAGACGGGTGAACAACGGGTCGACACTGCTACCGAGTCAGCACACCAGTTTGATGAAGAGGCAAACCACTCCCCCTCTTAAAGTCCTGTCCACACGGTGAATGGAGAATCCATCGAGTTGGATAGCCATGGGGGGGAAGGGGGTATCTTGTCCAAGAGCCATGTTTCAGAAAAGCAGGAGAATATTGCAGTTCCCGAGAGTCCCGTTGGTAGTAAATCCACGATCCATCTAATTATTAAGTGAGTGTACATTGGCCAGTACGTAGAATGGAAGGAAGAAGTGGACGGTTTTCTTTTCACCTTAATCTTGTCAGGATCACCTCTCTTGTGACGCTGCCGTTTCTTCTTGGGTAGACCGAAAATTGGGTCGTAATTATAGAAAGAGCCAGATGAGTCGAAGCTGAAGACAGAATTGAGGTACAGTGTGTAACTGCTGGTCTGACGTTTAAAAGTTCTTGTTGGCTGTAAGAAATAATAGCGGATACATTGTGAAAATAATACATAATAAATAAACTAAAAAAGAATCACAAAATAGTAAAGTTCGGTCGGAGCTTGCAAAACGGAGGCTATTCAGTGCGACGCATTGGGGTCATGGGAATGAACATCAACGGGAGAAAATCTTGTATCTATCTCAAAATTATTTATTTTTCTGCTGTCATTACTCCTCTTTAAATAAATATTTTGTTGGGAAACTGAAACTCAAGATTTAAATAGGCAGCATCAGGCTTCAGGCAGCGTCAGGCTTCAGGCAGCATCAGGCTTCAGGCAGCGTCAGGCTTTAGGCAAATATAGCATCATTGGACAGAGAGTCCCCAGACTTCAGACAGTATAGCCCTTCCATCATTGGGCAGTGTCCTCAGACTTCAGGAAGTATAGCCCCTCATTCATTGTGTCCCTGGGCTCCTCTTTGAAGATGACCAGGTGTTCCAGCCTGCAGCAGCGCTACCCTACGGTTGACTGTATGTGTGTGTTTTGCTATGCCACTGTTGACTTCTTGTGGGTGTCTGTTGTCTGTGTGTCTGTTTGTGTGTGTGTGTTGCTATGCTACTGTTGACCTTGTCTTTCTGCAGCAGGATGCTGTCTGTTTTCCAACTTCTCCTAGGCACAAGGAACCTCACCCCCATCAAACCTGACCCCCCATTGCCCCAACCCCTCCTCTCTCCGACCCCAACCCCTCCTAACTCCCCCCTCCTCTCTCTGACCCCAACCCCTCCTCTCTCCCCCCTCCTCTCTCCGGCCCCAACCCCTCCTAACTCCCCCCTCCTCTCTCCGGCCCCAACCCCTCCTAACTCCCCCCTCCTCTCTCTGACCCCAACCCCTCCTCTCTCCCACCCCAACCCCTCCTCTCTCCAACCCCTCCTCTCTCCCCCCTCCTCTCTCTGACCCCAACCCCTCCTAACTCCCCCCTCCTCTCTCTGACCCCAACCCCTCCTAACTCCCCCCTCCTCTCTCTGACCCCAACCCCTCCTAACTCCCCCCTCCTCTCTCCGGCCCCAACCATATCTCCCCCTTTCCCATCCCTCTCCTCTCAGCTACAGAAAGTTCTCTGTCAAATGTAGGTATCTAACCCTCCTCTCCTCTCTCTGACACCACCCTACTTCTCTCTTTCCCTCCTCTTCTCCTCCGGCCTCATCCCCTCCTCTCCTCTCTCTGACACCACCCTACTTCTCTCTTTCCCTCCTCTTCTCCTCCGGCCTCAACCCCTCCTCTCCTCTCTCTGACACCACCCTACTTCTCTCTTTCCCTCCTCTTCTCCTCTGGCCTCATCCCCTCCTCTTCTCTCTCTAGGCCTTGTTCAAACTCATGAAAAATAAATGTCCTTTTCCTCGTCACAGTGATCACTGATCTAAGACATTTTAATTACACATGTATAATCAATGATAGGAACACTGCCCTCTGTCTCCGCTAGTCAAATCTGTTACGTTAGTGATGATATCATAACAAGGAAGACAGGACGCCATCAAACTTTGCTTCTTTCAGAACTGGATGCATTCCAAATGGCAAGCTAATCCCTATACAGTGTACTATTAGGGCCCTATGGGTACTGGTCAGAAGTAGTGCACTAAGTAGGGAATAGGGTGTCATTTGAGATACACATAATCTTTCTCCCTCTCCCTCCTTCCAGTTAAACACTGGAGAGGCCCCAGAACAGGGCCATGTGCTCTCAGAGGCCATGTGGCTCCCTACCTCTCCACACACTGTTATTTATGTCCTGTCTTGGGCGCAACACAACACCACTGGCCACATTTATTTTCTGTATGAAAATATAGGTTCATCCATATCTAAAGATGTCTCTCTCTCTCTGCTGTGGCTGGTGAAGCTTGAAATAGACATCAAACTAGCAGAAAGAGTAACAGCCTCAACCAGGATAGTGTTCTATCGGTTTCCCCCCCTCATTATTCACCACTTTTGCTGCTGTAATCGAACACAGGAAGGCTCTCTCTCTCTCTCTATATATCCCCCCTCACTCTCTCTCTCTCTCTCTATCCCCCCTCGCTCTCTATCTCTCTTTCTTTCTCTATCCCCCCTCGCTCTCTCTCTATCCTCACGCTCTATTCTCTCTCCCACTCTCAGTTGGCCTAAATACGATATCTGCTCCTTGCCAGGCCCGGGTATATGACAGGCGAGGTTAAAGTCATGTAGAGATTTAGATAATAGGGTTGCAGAACCCTTAACAATGCGCCCCCTCCTCTCCTCTCCCCTCCCTCCCTCCCCTCCTCTCCTCTCCCCTCCCTCCGCTCCCCTCCCTCCCCTTCCCTCCTCTTCCCTCCCCTCCCCTCCTCTCCCCTCCTCTTCCCTCCCTCCCCTCCCCTCCCCTCCCTCACACCTCGGCTGATAAACTGCAGTCTGGGAGGATTTAAAATAGTCTGCTGCTGATCGCCAGTCAGATGACTTGACAGAAAGCACAAATCATAAAGCTCTATCTGTTTTGAACCGCCAGCGATTCCTCTTTCTCCGACAGCTGCATTAATATCGGACACACGTGTTGACGCTGCTGGGCTTGCAGAATGCAACATAAGCCTCTCATTATCCAATACTGAACACAACTATTCAAAAGCACAAAAATAAATAAATCTGGATTTTTACCTTGGTAATTGTGAAAGTAAAGTATTTTCACAACCAGAGTAGATATGTATTTCTAAAATATCAGCTTTGAAATGCAGTGATTTGTCTGGATGTTTTCCATCTTATAAAACAGAGAAGTTTGCGGTTGTTTTCTACGTGTAACCATCAGCCACTTTAGTCAAAATGTTTAAAAAAACAAACAATGAAACGATATTTCCAGATGTTTCTCTCAGACTAGGACGTAAACCTACCAACCTCCCTTCCCTACATTATTCCCTATCAATACAAACCCAGAGGAATGGGCTGAACTGGTCACATGTTTATTTAAACCAATGGGAACAGAGAGGACGCCCACAGAACACAAAATAAACGGTAATGGCAGGTAACCCAGCTAGCACCAACCCCAAGGGGTGTATTCATTTGTCGCACACCGTAGCAAAATGTTTTGCAATGAAAACTAGTTTCTGTTGGACCAAATTCAGGTAGGACCGTCTAATGTTTGGCTCCGTTAACTTCTGTTTGGTTTGGCAACCCAAGTAGAGTACCCCAGGTAGTCAACAAAAACACAAGGCTCCTTCATCACCTCACACACGTGTAGTACTGCACGTAGCGACAGATACTTGTTGTAGTGTACGTAGCGACAGATATGTGTAGTAGTGTACATAGCGACAGATACTTGTTGTAGTGTACATAGCGACAGATATGTGTAGTACTGTAGATATGTGTAGTACTGTAGATATGTGTAGTACTGTACATAGCGACAGATATGTGTAGTACTGTAGATGTGTAGTACTGTAGATATGTGTAGTACTGTACATAACGACAGATATGTGTAGTACTGTACATAGTGACAGATACGTGTAGTACTGTAGATGTGTAGTACTGTAGATATGTGTAGTACTGTACATAGTGACAGATACGTGTAGTACTGTAGATGTGTAGTACTGTAGATATGTGTAGTACTGTACATAGTGACAGATACGTGTAGTACTGTAGATACGTGTAGTAGTGTAGATATGTGTAGTACTGTACATAGTGACAGATACGTGTAGTAGTGTAGATACGTGTAGTACTGTACATAGCGACAGATACGTGTAGCAGTGTTGTGTTGTGAGAAACACACCCTGTAACTGCCATTGACAGTGTATGACACCACAAAAAAACAGCAACCGGGCGTGTCAAAGAAAGAAGGACAATTACAAAGAGTAAGAAGATAAGAGAGGGATGAGGTAAACAGAGAGACGGAGAGACACTTACGCAGTCATGAAGCTGCTGGCTGGAGCAGTAGTTAGTTCTACCCCAGGCTTTGATGTCAGTCGTTAGTTCTACCCCAGGCTTTGATGTCAGTCGTTGGTTCTACCCCAGGCTTTGATGTCAGTCGTTGGTTCTACCCCAGGCTTTGATGTCAGTCGTTGGTTCTACCCCAGGCTTTGATGTCAGTAGTTAGTTCTACCCCAGGCTGTGATGTCAGTAGTTAGTTCTACCCCAGGCTTTGATGTGAGTCATTGCTACCCTGTCCTTTAAGGCTTATTTTTGTAATATGAATCAATTTCTCATCCCCTGAGGAGAATCAATCTTCTATCTGCGCATCAAGGACAACGAAACCGTTTTACTTGATTGTTTTACTTGATGGGGCCACAGTGTCTCCTGACCCCTCCTGTCTCAGCCCCAGTATTTATGCTGCAGTAGTTTGTGTCGGGGGGCTAGGGTCAGTCTGTCACATCTGGAGTATTTCTCTTGTCTTTTCCGGTGTCCTGTGTGAATTTAAATATGCTCTCTCTAATTCTCTCTTTTTCTTTCTTTCTCTCTCTCGGAGGACCTGAGCCCTAGGACCATGCCTCAGGACTACCTGGCTTGATGACTCCTTGCTGTCCCCAGTTCACCTGGCCGTGCTGCTGCTCCAGTTCCAACTGTTCTGCCTGCAGCTATGGAACCCTGACCTGTTCACCGGGCGTGCTACCTGTCCCAGACCTGTTGTCCCAGACCTGCTGGAACCCTGACCTGTTCACCGGACGTGCTACCTGTCCCAGACCTGCTGTTTTCAACTCTCTAGAGACAGCAGGAGCGGTAGAGATACTCTCAAAGATCGGCTATGAAAAAGCCAACTGACACTTACTCTTGTGTTACTGACTTGTTGCACCCTCGACAACTTCTATGATTATTATTATTTGACCATGCTGGTCATTTATGAACATTTGAACATCTAGGCCATGTGCTGTTATAATCTCCACCCGGCACAGCCAGAAGAGGACTGGCCACCCCTCATAGCCTGGTTCCTCTCTAGGTTTCTTCCTAAGTTTGCGCCTTTCTAGGGAGTTTTTCCTAGCCACCGTGCTTCTACACCTGCAATGCTTGCTGTTTGTGGGTTTTAGGCTGGGTTTCTGTACAGCACTTTGTGATATCAGCTGATGTAAGAAGGGCTATATAAATACATTTGATTTGATTGGTTCTACCCCAGGCTTTGATGTCAGTAGTTGATTCTACCCCAGGCTTTGATGTCAGTAGTTAGTTCTACCCCAGGCTTTGATGTCAGTAGTTAGTTCTACCCCAGGCTTTGATATCAGTAGTTAGTTCTACCCCAGGCTTTGGTGTGCCGTTGGTTCCCCCCCAGGCTGTGATGTCAGTAGTTAGTTCCACCCCAGGCTGTGATGTCAGTAGTTAGTTCTACCCCAGGCTTTGATGTCAGTAGTTAGTTCTACCCCAGGCTTTGATGTGTCGTTAGTTCTACCCCAGGCTTTGATGTGTCGTTAGTTCTACCCCAGGCTTTGATATCAGTAGTTAGTTCTACACCAGGCTTTGATGTGTCGTTAGTTCTACCCCAGGCTTTGATGTGTCGTTAGTTCAACCCCAGGCTTTGATGTCAGTAGTTGGTTCTACCCCAGGCTGTGATGTTAGTAGTTAGTTACCCCAGGCTTTGATGTGAGTCGTTAGAGCCTGGGGTGGACCTAACGACTGACACTAAAGCCTGGAAGTTCCTGTGTTCTTTTGCCCGTCTTAATCTTTTCTTTTTATTGGCCAGTCTGAGATATGGCTCTTTCTTTGCAACTCTGCCTCGAAGGCCAGCATCCCGGAGTCGCCTCTTCACTGTTGACGTTGAGACTGGTGTTTTGCGGGTACTATTTAACGAAGCTGCCAGTTGAGGACTTGTGAGGTGTCTGTTTCTCAAACTAAACACTCTAATGTACTTGTCCTCTTGCTCAGTTGTGCACCGGGGCCTCCCACTCTTTCTATTCTGGTTAGAGCCAGTTTGCTCTGTTCTGTGAAGGGAGTAGTACACAGCGTTGTACGAGATCTTCAATTTCTTGGCAATTTCTCGCATGGAATAGCCTTCATTTCTCAGAACAAGAATAGACTGACGAGTTTCAGAAGAGAGTCCTTTGTTTCTTGCCATTTTGAGCCTGTAATCGAACCCATAAATGCTGATGCTCCAGTTTTATTGCTTCTTAATCAGAACAACAGTTGTCAGCTGTGCTAACATAATTGCAAAAGGGTTTTCTAATGATCAATTAGCCTTTTAAAATAATACAATTGGATTAGCTAACACAACGTGCCACTGGAACACAGGAGTGATGGTTGCTGATAATGGGCCTCTGTACGCCTATGTAGATATTCCATTTAAAGAAATCTGCCGTTTCCAGCTACAGCAGTGCTGGCTATGTTATGTGTGATGATTACGAGGAGCTATACAAATTAGACAGTCACAAGACGTGGACTTCATTTTGTAATTTTTTTTATTTAACCTTTATTTTACTAAATAAACAAATATGCCTATGGCACATCAAGGGAACTGTAGCCTACTGTTCAGATGGCTTAAATGGAAACTGACTGGACACTGACTGTAGGTCTATAACCTCTCACATAGCCTTAATATTAACTCCTGCAGAATGAAGCATTTCTTGCAGTAAAGGGGTACACCAAATGTAGGCAACATTATAACTCGGGAACAGGAGTGGAGAAATAAGATTTATTTCTTTCAGCATCTTGAGAGAATGCAAATGTGTAGTTAAAAGAAAATAGCACCTCTACAGACGGTCCCTAACTGTGGTTGAAATACTATCGGCTGTTATGATGTTGATAAAAACAGCACCTTTACAGACGGTCCCTATCTTTATCAGCATCGTAACAGCTGATAGTATTTTAACCACATAAAATATGCATCCAAGCTGACCTGAAATCTATCAGAAACATGTTGGGTTGTTTTCACAGCTTTCTATTTCCTTACAACCGGTCAAACTGATTTCATTTGGAAAGTTATTGCATTTTCACCCCGGTCCCTAAACATCTTTGCTCTGTGAAAGAAGAAGAGATGACAGAGAACTTTACCGACGTCAACTAAATGTACGCATTCATTCTATAGATTTATGACATTATTCAGGTGAGCAAAGGTTTATTTATTCTTCTAGGGCAACATATAATGACAGAAGAGAAGCTGCACGTATCTGATTTTAGACAAGTTGACAAATAGCCAAACAAAATGTCAAATTATAAGCAGAAACATTTTCTCTATTAGCGGGTTATGGTCGGGACACAGCGGGTTAGGGTCTGGACACAGCGGGTTAGGGTCGGGACACAGCGGGTTAGGGTCGGGACACAGCGGGTTAGGGTCTGGACACAGCGGGTTAGGGTCGGGACACAGCGGGTTAGGGTCGGGTGCGGGACACAGCGGGTTAGGGTCGGGACACAGCGGGTTAGGGTCGGGACACAGCGGGTTAGGGTCGGGACACAGCGGGTTAGGGTCGGGACACAGCGGGTTAGGGTCGGGACACAGCGGGTTAGGGTCGGGACACAGCGGGTTAGGGTCGGGACACAGCGGGTTAGGGTCGGGACACAGCGGGTTAGGGTCGGGACACAGCGGGTTAGGGTCGGGACACAGCGGGTTAGGGTCGGGTGAGTGTTAACAAAGTTGAGCCACACACAACTAGCACACACTCTTACAGATACACACAAAACAGAGTGAAAATACGATGGAGGCACAGAAAAAGGACTGCCGGGATGCGCTCACAGTCGGGCATAAGAGTGAGTGATGGAAATAAATAAATTAGTTTTGAGAAGTAATTTAGGCCAATCATAACCTGCAGTCAAAAACACCTGAAAACACCTGTAGTGACAACCTGAGTGAAGGTAATGACAGAGTCAGCGATTGACAGAAAAGTCAACAACACACCAGGTAAGTATATATATATATATATATATATTCATATATTTTAATATTTAAACCCACTAAAAAGTTGTAAATACAACTTTTGAATGAAAGGCACAGTAAAATCAGACACTGCTGATATAATACTCAAATGAAAAATTACAGTACAAAAGCGAACAGTTATTTACGCACATACAAATCCCTCCTCAAACAGCAGAACGAACCAATCACAGTCCTCCAGGCCAGGGAAACAGGAAACATTCCAAAACAAGCTATAAAACAATGTGTGTCCCAAATGGCACCCTATTCCCTATGTAGTGCACTACTTTAGTAGCCTAGCTAAACAAGCCTGATTCCCTAAATCGAGCACTACTATAGTAGCCTAGCTAAACAAGCCTGATTCCCTAAATAGAGCACTACTTTAGTAGCCTAGCTAAACCAGCCTGATTCCCTATATAGAACACTACTATAGTAGCCTAGCTAAACCAGCCTATTTCCATATGTAGTGCGCTACTTTTGACCAGAGCCCTATGGGTCGTAGCCTCATGAAACCAATAAAGTGAAACAGAATGTGAGCTCGCAAGATCAGGCTAGTTTAGCTAGGCTACTAAAGTAGTGCACTATATAGGGAATCAGGCCGGTTTAGCTAGGCTACTATAGTAGTGTTCTATATAGGGAATCAGGCTGGTTTAGCTAGGCTACTATAGTAGTGCTCTATATAGGGAATCAGGCTGGTTTAGCTAGGCTACTAAAGTAGTGCACTACATAGGAAACAGTACATGTACTGTATGGTGGATTGTATTGACTGTAAATTACTATCTGATTGTGTTTATAGACCTCTCAAATGGCACCCTATTCCCTATTTAGAGCCAGAGGGTTTTGGTCAAAAGTAGTGCACTATATAGGGAATAGGGTACCCTTTGGGGGGGACACTGTCTATATAGAATGTAGTGTACAGCACTGACTGTTGGACATTGTTTTTCTGTTCTCTAGCTCTGAGACAAAAGGACGTTGTTTTTCTGTTCCCCAGCTCTGAGACAAAAGGACGTTGTTTTTCTGTTCTCTAGCTCTGAGACAAAAGGACGTTGTTTTTCTGTTCTCTAGCTCTGAGACAAAAGGACGTTGTTTTTCTGTTCCCCAGCTCTGAGACAAAAGGACGTTGTTTTTCTGTTCTCTAGCTCTGAGACAAAAGGACGTTGTTTTTCTGTTCTCTAGCTCTGAGATGAAAGGACGTTGTTTTTCTGTTCTCTAGCTCTGAGACAAAAGGACGTTGTTTTTCTGTCCTCTAGCTCTGAGACAAAAGGACGTTGTTTTTCTGTCCTCTAGCTCTGAGACAAAAGGACGTTGTTTTTCTGTTCCCCAGCTCTGAGACAAAAGGACGTTGTTTTTCTGTCCCCTAGCTCTGAGACAAAAGGACGTTGTTTTTCTGTCCCCTAGCTCTGAGACAAAAGGACGTTGTTTTTCTGTTCCCCAGCTCTGAGACAAAAGGACGTTGTTTTTCTGTCCTCTAGCTCTGAGACAAAAGGACGTTGTTTTTCTGTTCCCCAGCTCTGAGACAAAAGGACGTTGTTTTTCTGTTCTCTAGCTCTGAGATGAAAGGACGCTGAGCTACAACAAACTTCTCACTATTCAAATTAACATACAGTACATTATGATTACTTGGGCTTTAATTTATTGGTCCACCAAGTGCAAAATCAACCCAAATGTGCTAATTTGTTGGAGATGAAAAATACAGCCCATTTAAAGCTTGATGGCTCAAAGTGACGCTGAACAGTGAGGAGGCAACGTTTAATACTGAACCCAAAACTCAGAGCTGTGAAATTACAACATGTGAGGAGCCAAATCTGGGTTGTTGAGGAAGTAGATAAAACGCACAGAACAAGACAGGATCAGCATTTCCCTTTTCAAACAGTCAGACATGGAGTCATTTATCAATTACAGCCTCTGTAGGTACTGCAGTCCATCTGCAACGGCAATGCGACATTCATACTGTGGCCCAAATCTTACGGTCTGTTTGAATACTTTGAAAATGCATCCATCCTTCCTTTATTTATCTCTTGAAGTTAATCACTGATTTAACACAGAGAAGGGAGCCTGGTTAACCCTGGGCTTAGTTGTGATTTAACACAGAGAAGGGAGCTTGGTTAACCCTGGGCTTAGTTGTGATTTAACACAGAGAAGGGAGCTTGGTTAACCCTGGGCTTAGTTGTGATTTAACACAGAAAAGGGAGCCTGGTTAACCCTGGGCTTAGTTGTGATTTAACACAGAGAAGGGAGCCTGGTTAACCCTGGGCTTAGTTGTGATTTAACACAGAGAAGGGAGCTTGGTTAACCCTGGGCTTAGTTGTGATTTAACACAGAGAAGGGAGCCTGGTTAACCCTGGGCTTAGTTGTGATTTAACACAGAGAAGGGAGCTTGGTTAACCCTGGGCTTAGTTGTGATTTAACACAGAGAAGGGAGCCTGGTTAACCCTGGGCTTAGTTGTGATTTAACACAGAGAAGGGAGCCTGGTTAACCCTGGGCTTAGTTGTGATTTAACACAGAGAAGGGAGCCTGGTTAACCCTGGGCTTAGTTGTGATTTAACACAGAGAAGGGAGCCTGGTTAACCCTGGGCTTAGTTGTGATTTAACACAGAGTAGGGAGCTTGGTTAACCCTGGGCTTAGTTGTGATTTAACACAGAGAAGGGAGCCTGGTTAACCCTGGGCTTAGTTGTGATTTAACACAGAGAAGGGAGCTTGGTTAACCCTGGGCTTAGTTGTGATTTAACACAGAGAAGGGAGCCTGGTTAACCCTGGGCTTAGTTGTGATTTAACACAGAGAAGGGAGCTTGGTTAACCCTGGGCTTAGTTGTGATTTAACACACAGAAGGGAGCCTGGTTAACCCTGGGCTTAGCTGTGATTTAACACAGAGAAGGGAGCTTGGTTAACCCTGGGCTTAGTTGTGATTTAACACACAGAAGGGAGCCTGGTTAACCCTGGGCTTAGTTGTGATTTAACACAGAGAAGGGAGCTTGGTTAACCCTGACCCTGGGCTTAGCTGTGATTTAACACAGAGAAGGGAGCCTGGTTAACCCTGGGCTTAGTTGTGATTTAACACAGAGAAGGGAGCTTGGTTAACCCTGGGCTTAGCTGTGATTTAACACAGAGAAGGGAGCTTGGTTAACCCTGGGCTTAGCTGTGATTTAACACAGAGAAGGGAGCTTGGTTAACCCTGGGCTTAGTTGTGATTTAACACAGAGAAGGGAGCTTGGTTAACCCTGGGCTTAGTTGTGATTTAACACACAGAAGGGAGCCTGGTTAACCCTGGGCTTAGTTGTGATTTAACACAGAGAAGGGAGCTTGGTTAACCCTGGGCTTAGTTGTGATTTAACACACAGAAGGGAGCCTGGTTAACCCTGGGCTTAGTTGTGATTTAACACAGAGAAGGGAGCTTGGTTAACCCTGGGCTTAGCTGTGATTTAACACAGAGAAGGGAGCTTGGTTAACCCTGGGCTTAGTTGTGATTTAACACAGAGAAGGGAGCTTGGTTAACCCTGGGCTTAGTTGTGATTTAACACACAGAAGGGAGCCTGGTTAACCCTGGGCTTAGTTGTGATTTAACACACAGAAGGGAGCCTGGTTAACCCTGGGCTTAGTTGTGATTTAACACAGAGAAGGGAGCTTGGTTAACCCTGGGCTTAGTTGTGATTTAACACAGAGAAGGGAGCTTGGTTAACCCTGGGCTTAAGTTGGATTCATACAAATCGTTCCTATGCAGATTGTGTTGCTAGACAGATGGAAGGTTCCTCTGGGCAGTCATACAGGATCAGAACAGCACTGTGTCATGGTACTGGGGGGTAGTTCAGTGTTCCATATAGCCTCTTTGGTATATATATATATACACACACACACACGTCATCTAATATCAGACACCACCACAGTCCTCACCACAGTCCTCACCACAGTCCTCACCACAGTCCTCATTGGCATCACTATCCTGGTACTTTTCTATTCCTCCCTCCCTATATAAAAACGTTGATTGCCAGACTTCAGGGGAACTGGAAATCAAGTGATCGATTAGAGTAGCAGGAAGTAAGGGCTTTTATAGCCAAGGGCTTTTTCCTTCCTCTGTTAACCCTGCGGTGCTCAGGTCTCTATGTGGGGAATCTAGCAGAGTTGAGCTAGTGACCGTCCTCCTGCCAGAACATACACACCACAGCAAAAATGTAATCATGCCCCCTGTTCTGATTCATATTCAATCAACCCCCCCCCCCCAAAAAAAAAAAATGATGGTTAAGATAAAATGTTAGCAAATACAAGAGTCCTGATGGATAAACAGAGAGGGTCTGGGCTTGGCGTAGGAGAGAAGTCATGTACAGTCTATGTTAACCTAACCCCGGGTTAAAGCTGCCCCTTAGTCGCTGATCCTCTTTCTCCTGGTCCTTCAGCTCAAAACCACTTCATTCTGACCAGCTACCACAGTCCGTTCAGTTTAAACATCTCCTCTGAAGCTGTCCTGGTTGGTTTCTACCAGGAGAGGAGAGGACCGATCAAAGCTTCTGCCGCCGTGTGACCAGTGGGGTGGAGATCTCCTGGACTTGAAGTGAGACGAGGAGGAGTGTCAAGGTTCAAAAAGGTCATGGTCAAGTTCCCGGGGACAAGGTCAGGGGGAGGGGGGGGGGGGGGGGTCAAACCCCAAACCTAACCCCGATCAACCGCCCGGCCCGAGATGCAGGCCACCGCTAACCGCCAGCTCTGTTCATTACCTCGCCGTGGCGGAGGCGGCGGCCACTAGCTGGGTGAGGTAGTCTCTCAGCTCCTTGGCGGCTGTGAAGCGTCCGTAGCGTTTTTTAGGGTTGGTGCATTCATCCAACAGAGCTTCCAGTTGGCCGTCTTTGGCTACGTGGGCGGGGGGGTCGTGGAGCAGCCCGCCGGTGGTCCCTCGCCACGTGGCATAACGCGACAGCAGGTTCTGACACACAGCGTAGTAGTTGTGGTCCACGGTGACGCGGTTACACAGAGACTCCTTGGAGAAGGACAGGCAGGCCTCTTTGTCACAGTCCTCGAAGCGACTCTCGTACCACACGTCGTAGTTCTCTGGTTTATCTGGAGAGAGAGAGAGAGAGAAATGTGAGACAGGTAGACAGACAGACGGACAGGTGTCACCCATGGTCGTTCTCTGGAGGGAGAGAGGTGAGACACGGTCGTTCTCTGGAGGGAGAGAGGTGAGACACGGTCATTCTCTGGAGGGAGAGAGGTGAGACATGGTCGTTCTCTGGAGGGAGAGAGGTGAGAGAGGTGAGACACGTTCGTTCTCTGGAGGGAGAGAGGTGAGACATGGTCGTTCTCAGGAGGAAGAGAGAAGAGACACGGTCACTTTACCGCTGTAGCTCGGTCACTTTCCACCCAAGATGCAGAAGGCCCGACAGGCAGAAACGCTGGATTGAGACGCAGCACATGCACAAAAATATTTCTAGCTTCAACTGACTGAATTTGATGGGGATTTTTTTGGGACGACTTAAGTATTAAAACGTACTGTTAGATTATTATACGACTACTATGAGTAGGTATTATCTTTAGAGTTACTGATCTAGTTAATGTGTTTTGAGTTACTCAGGTGGTGAATTAGCACCAAATAAATTAGCCTATGATATTAGCGCACATAAAGATGCAGGCAAATGTATCTCAATTGAGCAAAAAAAACAAAAAACAAAAAAAACAACATTTTAAATATAATTTCCACAGTAATGACAAATCACTGGATTATTACGTCTCCTGAGTGACACAGCGGTCTAAGACACTGCATCTTAGTGCTTGAGGCGTCACTACAGACACCCTGGTTCAAATCCAGGCTGTATCACATCCGGCCGTGCCTGGGAGTCCCACAAGGTGGCCCAGCGTCTTCTGGGTCAATAGCGTATTCCGCTTTCTAATAAAGCTGTGAATGACCTTAAAAAGATGAAAGGCATAGAAAAATGTTGGTAACGTTCGTGACACCAAATCGTGGGCTGGAGCCCATAAACTGGAAAAACTTTGTGGCAATAGTGCCACCAGAGGGGAAATGTTAAGTCTCAAGTCCTGATACGGGAATGTCGTCCGTATAGAAACGTTAAGATTGTAGAGGACCAAGATGAGAAGAATGTTAGCTCGGCCAAACGCAGGCTATTGTGAAACCCGCTATTCAGGTAGGATGCTTTTGCATTTGTTTCTCCCCCTTCTCGTATTTATAATTATTTGTTTTATCATTATTGATATTTGTCTTTTTAATCGTTTGCTGCGTATGTAGTTTAAGAAAGGTTATAAGTAAACCTGTTGTAAAATCAATATCATTAGGCCATTGCTGTCATTTGTTGGGCACTCGGTCATTTCTGCATTATAGCTGGTTCCAAACTTCTGTCAAGGTTTAAACCAGTTCAGAAGTGTTTTGTTTCATTCTGTTGAACCATTTTCTTCGGGCGAAATAAAGTTCCAACCGTAATGTGTTTGCTGTTGTTTTTTCCCTATAAACAATGGCTCGACTTACTTTTAATATTATTACCTTAATAAAAGTTAATACATTTTTGTGAAGGTTTGGTGTGTTGTGGCTATTAATCTATTTTACTGCAGGCCAATGGTACGAAGGCAGCGCACCCCTGGCGTTCCAGCCGGCTCTGACAGTTGGACTTGAGGAAGAATGTTTCAGCTCTACCAGAGTTATTTCTAACAATATGATGCTTATATATATACAAAAATATTCTTATTGAAAACTAACGAATTCGCCTCCTTCTGTACTGAAAATAAATTCCTTTCGGTGTCGGAGTATTGCCGCGGGCATATCTCGCTCTCTCTCTCTCTCTCTCTGTCTCTCTAAGCCTAAGCTTCACACACACACATATATATATATATATTTGTTGATATTAATATCATACAGTAGTCACCTAAGCCTATAGGCCTATGCATGCAATGTCCTGATACACTTAGTGCTCAAATCTCTTGACAGCTGAACTGTGAGGTGGACAAATATCATTTTAGGAAAGTAAAAGAAAAAAATCAATAACAACAACAGGCTATGAAGATTTGAATATTGTACACATTGAAACAGCAGGAATAGTGTTTTTTTGTAATTAGTTATAGGCTGTTTAAGGACTCGTAAATGTAACTCATTTTTCCAATATTCCTCGTTGCAGGGGGGGGGGGGGGGGGGGGGGGGGGGGGGGGGGGGGGGGGGGGGGGGGGGGTGGACGGTCTCAATGGGGTTACACACCCAATGAATACGGATGACCGGGGTCATATCTCAAAATGTCAGATAAATTAAAATCATAATAATATGACTAGGAATAAAAAAATGTGAAAGAGGGAGTGAGTCCATTACATTTCAACAGCAGTAAATGTATAATTAATATTCTTATCATTGTTTCAGATCAGATCCTCTTCCAATAAGCTGGAATTGATCTAGATTCTGGGAACAAACACCCGTCTACCATGGGACCATCCTGGCAGCTTCAAGCAGGGTGTTTCAAAATGGCTGCTAGATGAGTCTATTTTTTTAAATACATTTTCAAAATTGGCATGATGTGTAGTAGGAAAATAATCAACATGAAAAATCTTACACGACCAGGCCCTTAAAGGAGATTACTGAGAGTGTCTGTGACATCAGAAGCAAATATAGAAATGTATTTGGGATAGATTACAACCAGTAAACAAACTCATTAAACATTTAATCTGGCAAAAATAGAACAACCACTTTCCTGTTTTATGGAACCAATCAACATTTGGACACTTTCCTATCGCCATCATCAGTGCACGTTATATTTCACTCTCTGTTTAGGGAGGTTTATAGAGGACAACACTCTCTGTTTAGGCAGGTTTATAGAGGACAACACACTCTGTTTAGGGAGGTTTATAGAGGACAACACTCTCTGTTTAGGGAGGTTTATAGAGGACAACACTCTCTGTTTAGGGAGGTTTATAGAGGACAACACACTCTGTTTAGGGAGGTTTATAGAGGACAACACTCTCTGTTTAGGGAGGTTTATAGAGGACAACACTCTCTGTTTAGGCAGGTTTATAGAGGACAACACTCTCTGTTTAGGGAGGTTTATAGAGGACAACACTCTCTGTTTAGGGAGGTTTATAGAGGACAACACACTCTGTTTAGGCAGGTTTATAGAGTGGAAAGCAGATCTCTCATGATAATGAAGCAGTTGGAGACCAATAGTTGGAAAGGAGGATGATCCCTGAGGATTCAATCATCATCAGGGGATCAGCCGTTCTAATGCAGTGGTCCTACGGCCCTGTCAGAACGACTCACCTGACGACACACACACGTTATGTTATTCTATCCTTGTTGGGACCTCAAATGAACATTTCCATTCAGAATCCTATTTTCCTTAACCCTTAGCATAACCTTAACCCTAACTAACCGCTTACCCTAATTGTAACCCTAAAACTAACCGTTAAGCTTAAAAATAGCCTTTGTCCTCATGGGGGACTTAAGGTCCTTTAGGATAGAAAAACCAACCAACACACACACACACACACACACACACACACACACACACACACACACACACACACACACACACTGCCCCGCCAGCTAGCTAGGGTCCCATCTGCAGCCCCCTGTTGCAGATGGGCCGGGCCCTTTCAGTTCAATCAGGGTTTTTGACAAAGACAGATTAAGACTGAGCCAGAAATACACATGCTCATGGTGAGGACAATTACATTTAAAAAGTTTCAGAAGAATCAAACATCATGGCCAACTGACAGCATCGGGAGAAGGACACAACAATACATATATGAATGGTAACAGACGTCGTAGAGGTGCAGTGAAACATGTTGTTTTTACAGGGTCGGCCATAGTAGTACAGCTCTTATGGAGTACATTAGGGTTAAGTGCCTTGCTCAAGGGCACAGACAGATTATTTTGACCTTGTCGGCTCGGGTATACGAGCCCAGCGGCCTTTCGGTTACTGGCTCAACGCTCAAACCACTAGACAATATTTTTTAAATTTTTTTTATGAAGCCCGATGACTGAGGTGGTGTACTCCTCAATGCCGTTGGATGAAAACACGGAATGTAATCTAGTCTGTGCTAAAAAAAAAACAGTTCTGTAGCTTAGCATCCGCGTCAACTGACCACTTCCGTATTGAGCGAGTCACTGGTACTTCCTATTTGGCGAGGGAGAGCTTTGTGAGCATCTCTGTGTGTGGAGTAAAGATGGTCTAGAGATTTTTTTTCTTCGCCCTCTTGTTGCACCCCTCTTGTTGCACCCCTCTTGTTGCACCCCTCTTGTTGCACCCCTCTTGTTGCACCCCTCTTGTTGCCACCCCTCTTGTTGCCACCCCTCTTGTTGCACCCCTCTTGTTGCACCCCTCTTGTTGCACCCCTCTTGTTGCCACCCTCTTGTTGCACCCCTCTTGTTGCACCCCTCTTGTTGCACCCCTCTTGTTGCACCCCTCTTGTTTGCACCCCTCTTGTTGCCACCCCTCTTGTTGCACCCCTCTTGTTGCCACCCCTCTTGTTGCATGCTTTTTTAAAATGAGGAATCATTTGGTTTCCTGGATCTTTTCACAGCATTATTAGGCTGCGTTGAGACACATTTAGCAACGAGCCGAGCCGAGCCCAGTTAAACCCTACCATTGTGTCGCTGAGTTGTCATAATGCTTCAACATATGTACATTACACCAGGGGGTGTTGGAAGAAACAATGTAAGTAACCTAATTTATGTCCCTCTAACTGCCCTGAATGCCTCTGCTGATTCCACAGCTATTGTATACTGTAATTATGTGCCTATGAACCAGAGTTATACTGTTCCAACTGAGGCGGTGTGCCCTAGGAGGAAGTCCACTGTGTGCAGCTCAACCTGCACTATCAACTCAAACATAAATAACATGAGCATGTCTACTTCTGCTAAGCTTCTCAGTAAAGCAATGAAAACAATCAAGCACCCTAGAAAAGTGTTAAAAATAGCCCACGTTAACATATGTAGCTTAAGAAACAAGGTTCATGAAAATCAATAATTTGCTAGTAACAGATGACATTCATATTCTGACAATCTCTGAAATTATTTTTTAGATAATACCTTCGATGATACAGCAGTAGCAATACATGTTTATAACATTTACAAAAAAGACAGAAAAGCCAAAAGGTGGAGGTGCTGCTGTTTATATTCAGAACCACAATCTGGGGAATGTGCCTTTAAACAGCTTGGAAAATTCCAGAAAATGATGCCATGGCTTTAGAAGCTTCTGATTGGCTAAATTACATAATTTGAGTCAATTGGAGGTGTACCTGTGGATTTATTTCAAGGCCTACCTTCAAACTCTGTGCCTCTTTGCTTGACATCATGGGAAAATCAAAAGAAATCAGCCAAGACCTCCACAAGTCTGGTTCATCCTTGTGAGCAATTTCCAAACGCCTGAAGGTACCACGTTCATCTGTACAAACAATAGTACGCAAGTATAAACACCATGGGACCACGCAGCCGTCATACCGCTCAGGAAGGAGACACGTTCTGTCCCCTAGAGATGAACGTACTTTGGTGCGAAAAGTGAAAATCAATCCCAGAACAACAGCAAAGGACCTTGTGAAGATGCTGGAGGAAACAGGTACAAAAGTATCTATATCCACAGTAAAACGAGTCCTATATCGACATAACCTGAAAGGCCCTCAGCAAGAAAGAATCCACTGCTCCAAAACCGCCATAAAAAAGCCAGACTACGGTTTGCAACTGCACATGGGGACAAAGATCGTACATTTTGGAGAAATGTCCTCTGGTCTGATGAAATAAAAATAGAACCATTTGTTCATAATGACCATCGTTATGTTTGGTGGAAAAAGTGGGAGGCTCACGTCTCCTTCCTGAGCGGTATGACGGCTGCATGGTCCCATGGTCTTTTTTTGCACTTTTGGTTAGAGCCTGTAAGTAAGCATTTCACTGCAAGGTCTACTACACCTGTTGTATTCGGCGCACGTGACAAATAAACTTTGATTTGATTTATACTTGCATACTATTGTTTGTACAGATGAACGTGGTACCTTCAGGCATTTGGAAATTGCTCCTAAGGATGAACCAGACTTGTGGAGGTCTACAATTTTTTTTCTGAGGTCTTGCACTGAGTTTGAAGGTAGGCCTTGAAATACATCCACAGGTACACCCCCAATTGACTCAAATGATGCCAATTTGCCTATCAGAAGCTTCTAAAGCCCTGACATAATTTTCTGGAATTTTCCAAGCTGTTTACAAGGCACAGTCAACTTAGTGTATGGAAACTTCTGACCCAATGGAATTGTGATACAGTGAATTGTAAGTGAAATAATCTATGCACAAAGTAGATGTCCTAACCGACTTGCCAAAACTATAGTTTATTAACAAGAAATGTGTGGAGTGGTTGAAAAACTAGTTTTAATGACGCCAACCTAAGTGGAATGTAAACTTCTGACTTCAACTGTACGTGGATTTTGCATGGTCGATATATGATAGCAACGTGTTGTGAAGAGTGTTATGTAATGTAATATTTAAAATGGTATAAAACTGATAATGTTGCTGGATCCACTATTCATATTATCAAGCATGGTGGTGGCTGCATCATGTTATGGGTATGCTTGTCATCTACAAGGACTAAGGAGCTTTTTAGGATAAAAAATAAACTGAACAGTTAAGCACAGGCACAAATAAAGGACTTTGTTGCTTCTTTCTCTGAAACTCCAAAAAAAGGCCGTCATTGTAAAATAAGAATTTGTTCTTAAGTGACTTGCCTAGTTAAATAAAGGTAAAATACATATTTTATTTTATTTTTTTTAAATGTAAAAGTGTTCCAATCACCTTCCTTCCCAACCAGAGGCTGGAAACAAAGCAGATTATTTCCAATTCAAATTCCTCCTGGATCTCTGGTTGACAGTGTGGTTAGTGACGTTTTTTCCTCCTACCCTGATATCAGGCACCTCCACGTAAAGATGGTTCGATATTCTCCCCTTCACTTTCCGTCTCGTTTCACCCTGAGGACGCCGTCTCGTTTCACCCTGAGGACGCCATCGGGTCAAATACACAGAATACTTATGCAGTTACATTTTTTACCAGACCAGCTTCGAAAAATAAAAAACGGTAGTGTTGTGTGCTTTTGTTTTCCAAAAAGCCAACGGGACAAATGTCTCCTACTGTTATGCTAAATAATAAAAGGTCAATATCCACCTAACCATGTACACTATAATCAGCATTATTACTATTAGCTAGACTGAACCTACTACACGGAGATGGTGTGATTGTGGCAGGAAACCAGATACCTGCTGAAGCCTTTTGCATGATGGAATTTGAAGTCAAATTAGCCTGTATTTACATAAACCTGAGGTAAAATCTTGTCTAAGTGTCTTTCAGTCTCTGGTTGTTCTTAAATGGAGTGTATATATATATATTTACACATGTTAAGTTTGCTGAAAATAAATGCAGTTGACAGTGAGAGGGTGTTTTTTTGTTTTGTTTGCTGAGTTTATGTCTATCTATAGTATCTATCTATCTACAGTATCTATCTATCTACAGTATCTATCTATCTACAGTATCTATAGTATCTATATATATACACTGCTCAAAAAAATAAAGGGAACACTTAAACAACACAATGTAACTCCAAGTCAATCACACTTCTGTGAAATCAAACTGTCCACTTAGGAAGCAACACTGATTAACAATAAATTTCACATGCTGTTGTGCAAATGGAATAGACAACAGGTGGAAATTATAGGCAATAAGCAAGACACCCCCAATAAAGGAGTGGTTCAGCAGGTGGGGACCACAGACCACTTCTCAGTTCCTATGCTTCCTGGCTGATGTTTTGGTCACTTTTGAATGCTGGCGGTGCTTTCACTCTAGTGGTAGCATGAGACGGAGTCTACAACCCACACAAGTGGCTCAGGTAGTGCAGCTCATCCAGGATGGCACATCAATGCGAGCTGTGGCAAGAAGGTTTGCTGTGTCTGTCAGCGTAGTGTCTAGAGCATGGAGGCACTACCAGGAGACAGGCCAGTACATCAAGAGACGTGGAGGAGGCCGTAGGAGGGCAACAACCCAGCAGCAGGACCGCTACCTCCGCCTTTGTGCAAGGAGGAGCAGGAGGAGCACTGCCAGAGCCCTGCAAAATGACCTCCAGCAGGCCACAAATGTGCACGTGTCTGCTCAAGCGGTCAGAAACAGACTCCATGAGGGTGGTATGAGGGCCCGACGTCTACAGGTGGGGGTTGTGCTTACAGCCCAACACCGTGCAGGACGTTTGGCATTTGCCAGAGAACACCAAGATTGGCAAATTCGCCACTGGCGCCCTGTGCTCTTCACAGATGAAAGCAGGTTCACACTGAGCACGTGACAGACGTGACAGAGTCTGGAGACGCCGTGGAGAACGTTCTGCTGCCTGCAACATCCTCCAGCATGACCGGTTTGGCGGTGGGTCAGTCATGGTGTGGGGTGGCATTTCTTTGGGGGGCCGCACAGCCCTCCATGTGCTCGCCAGAGGTAGCCTGACTGCCATTAGGTACCGAGATGAGATCCTCAGACCCCTTGTGAGACCATATGCTGGTGCGGTTGGCCCTGGGTTCCTCCTAATGCAAGACAATGCTAGACCTCATATGGCTGGAGTGTGTCAGCAGTTCCTGCAAGAGGAAGGCATTGATGCTATGGAATGGCCCGCCCGTTCCCCAGACCTGAATCCAATTGAGCACATCTGGGACATCATGTCTTGCTCCATCCACCAACGCCACGTTGCACCACAGACTGTCCAGGAGTTGGCGGATGCTTTAGTCCAGGTCTGGGAGGAGATCCCTCAGGAGACCATCCGCCACCTCATCAGGAGCATGCCCAGGCGTTGTAGGGAGGTCATACAGGCACGTGGAGGCCACACACACTACTGAGCCTCATTTTGACTTGTTTTAAGGACATTACATCAAAGTTGGATCAGCCTGTAGTGTGGTTTTCCACTTTAATTTTGAGTGTGACTCCAAATCCAGACCTCCATGGGTTGATAAATTGGATTTCCATTGATTATTTTTGTGTGATTTTGTTGTCAGCACATTCAACTATGTAAAGAAAAAAGTATTTAATAAGATTATTTCTTTCATTCAGATCTATGATGTGTTGTTTAAGTATTTCTTTCATTCAGATCTATGATGTGTTGTTTTATTTTTTTGAGCAGTGTGTGTATAGATAGATAGATAGATAGATAGGATAGAAACTCAGTAAACAAAACAAAAAAACACCCTCTCACTGTCAACTGCGTTTATTTTCAGCAAACTTAACATGTGTAAATATTTGTATGAACATAACAAGATTCAACAACTGAGACATAAACTGAACAAGTTCCACAGACAGAGATAAGTTCCACAGATAAGGTAGGGGTGGTTTACAGAAGATAGCAAGCACAATTTTGGTAAAGGACCAAGTCCATATTATGGCAAGAACAGTTAAAAGAAGCAAAGAGAAGCGACAGTCCGACAATCATTACTTTAAGACATGAAGGTCAGTCAATCCGGAAAATTTCAAGAACTTTGAAAGTTTCTTCAAGTGCAGTGGCAAAAACCATCAAGAGCTATAATGAAAGTGGCTCTCATTAGGGCCGCCACAGGAAAGGGAGACGCAGAGTGACCTCTGCTGCAGAGGATAAGTTCATTAGAGTTAACTGCACCTCAGATTGCAGCACAAATAAATGCTTCACAGAGTTCAAGTAACAGACACATCTCAACATCAACTGTTCAGAGGAGACTGTGTGAATCAGGCCTTCATGGTCAAATTGCTGCAAAGAAACCACTACTAAAGGACACCAATAAGAAGAGACTTGCTTGGACCAAGAAACATGACCCATGGACATTAGACCGGTGGAAATCTGTCCTTTGCTCTGATGAGCCAAATTTGAGATTTTTGGTTCCAACCTCCGTGTCTTTGTGAGATGCAGAGTAGGTGAACGGATGATCTCCGCATGTGTGGTTCCCACCGTGAAGCATGGAAGAGGAGGTGTGATGGTGTGGGGGTGCTTTGCTGATGACACTGTCTGAGATTTATTTAAAATTCAAGGCACACTTAACCAGCATGGCTACCACAGCATTCTGCAGCGATACGCCATCCCATCTGGTTTGCGCTTAGTGGCACTATCATTTGTTTTTCAACAGGACAATGACCCAACACACCTCCAGGCTGTGTAAGGGCTATTTTACCAAGAAGTAGAGATATGGAGTGCTGCATCAGATGACCTGGCCTCCACAATTACCCAACCTCAACCCAATTGAGATGGTTTGGAATGTGTTGGAACGCAGAGTGAAGGAAAAGCAGCCAACAAGTGCTCAGCATATGTGGGAACTCCTTCAAGAATGTTGGAAAACCATTCCAGGTGAAGCTGGTTGAGAGAATGCAAACGCATGTGCAAAGCTTACATAAAAGGCAAAATACCATGGCATTTGGCATCATGCGGCAGGGACTGGAAGACTAATGATTATCGAGTCAACGATGAACGGAGAAAAATACAGAGAGATCCATGACGAAAACCTGCTACAGAGCACTCTGGACCTCAGACTGGGGCGAGGGTTCACCTTCCAATAGGAAAAAAGACCCTAAGCACACAGCCATGATAACGCAGTAGTGGCTTCGGGACAAGTCTCTGAAAGTCCTTGAGTGGCCCAGCCAGAGCCCAGGCTCCGCAGAGAAGAATGGTAGAAACTCATACCCAAGAAGACTCTATGCTGTAATCGCTGCCAAAGGTGCTTTAATAAAGTACTGAGTAAATGGTCTGAATACTTATGTAAATGTGATATTTTTTTTCCCTTTTTTGAAAATGTTAAATTAGCAAAAATGTAAAAAATATTAAACTGTTTTTGCTTTGTCATTATGGGGTATGGTGTGTCGATTGATGAGGTGAAAAAAACAATTTAATCATTTTTAGAATGAGGCTGTAATGTAACAAAATGTGGACAAAGTCAAGGGGTCTTCCTGGGTCTGAATACTTACAGAATGCACTGTATAAGCTACATTGTGCACACACACACACACACACACACACACACACACACACACACACACACACACACACACACACACACACACACACACACGGTGAGTGTCCATCTGCTCTTTTGTGGTGACAGGCCTTGTACTTTGGCCAGCATTTTATCTCAGTGTGTGTTTGTCACGATCCATCCCCATCTCTCTCTCTCCCACGCAGACACACACACACACGCACACACACAATCTGTCACAAGGCACAGTGGTGGTACCAGTCCCCCACAGACAGTGGTTTTATCATTTTAATAGGATTTCTACAGGGGGACACATTTAAAGCCCTTTTCCCACCCTCTGCTGCAGTGCTGGGGAGGTGTGTGTGTGTGTGTGTGTGTGTGTAGACAGGGCGTTAGAGGGTAAACTAGTGGCATGGCTTCTGCATGGACAAGATATGAACGTTTGTTCCACTTTTGATTCATCTATTGCCGTTATCACTTTTTGAAGGACAGACCTGGGGGCAAAAGTTAGTTAGCAGGTCACCTCAATCTAGTTACATCTGTGCATCGCTTCCGTTGTAACGGGACATGTTGGACATGAAGCCCAAGCAGAACCTTTCCATAGGTACCATCACGGGCCCCTAATCTCTCGTGGATACTATTACCCTTATACATCTGTCACGACTGACTGGGGAATACGTGAGATAGCACACAGCGTTAGTTCAGGTGGGGGAGGGGGGGGGCATTCAATGGTTATTAGGATGTATCACAAAGCCGTCGCTTCAACTTAGAGAGGGGAGGGGAGAGAGAGAGTACTCCTTTTTCGAGAGGGTGGAGACTCCATTTAGACTACCACGTACGGTCTAGTATCTGACCCAATTCACGATTTGAGTTGTGGGTTAAAACAGAGATGATAAATCACCCTGATCCTCTCCCAGCACAAACCTAGACCAGAGACACTACTGAGTACCAGAGAATAGGTGGAGGACAGGTGGAGGACAGGTGGAGGACAGGTGGAGGATAGGTGACTGAGTACCAGAGGATAGGTGGAGGATAGGTGACTGAGTACCAGAGGACAGGTGGAGGACAGGTGGAGGATAGGTGGAGGATAGGTGGAGGATAGGTGACTGAGTACCAGAGGACAGGTGGAGGACAGGTGGAGGATAGGTGGAGGATAGGTGGAGGATAGGTGACTGAGTACCAGAGGACAGGTGGAGGACAGGTGGAGGACAGGTGGAGGATAGGTGGAGGATAGGTGACTGAGTACCAGAGGATAGGTTCAGGATAGGTGGAGGATAGGTGGAGGATAGGTGGAGGATAGGTGGAGGATAGGTGACTGAGTACCAGAGGATAGGTGGAGGATAGGTGGAGGATAGGTAACTGAGTACCAGAGGATAGGTGGAGGATAGGTGGAGGATAGGTGGAGGATAGGTGACTGAGTACCAGAGGATAGGTGGAGGATAGGTGGAGGACAGGTGGTATAGTGAAGTAGTGTAGGGTGGTAGTGTGGTAGTGTGGATTACATTGCTGATTACATGCTTTTTTTCATTAATAAGGCTATTTTATCGTGAACAATATGATCTATCCACTAGAAATTCGTGGACAATAAGGACACATATGTAAAAAAGTATACATTTTTTCCAGTATAAAATCAGTCACCAAAATTGCCAAAGATTCCAGTAACTTTGGTAAATTGCTGGTAGCTTTGCAACCTTAACCCTTGACCCTCGCCCAGCGGTGTGAAAACAACAACTCACTTTGTTTGATCAGTCTCTTGTCGGCCACCAGGACGTTCTCAGCGTCCACCACGATGACCTTTCCGTCCCGCGGCCCCACGGCAAAGTTATCAAAGCTCACGTCCAGCAGGTAGAGGGCGAACTCAAAGTCGTTGTTGGTGAGCTGCTCAGCGATGTCCATCAGCTGTCGGGCCAGGTCAACCCTCTTATCCCAGGGAGCGTTGTAGAAAGACCACAGCTCCTCGCCGACATAGTTCACCGCCACCACGCGACCACACGCTCCCAGGTACTTGGCGAACGGCCAGCCCTCGTCTGAAGGGAAACTCTGTAGGGGAGAACGGAGGGATGTTGGTTATTAGGAGAAAGAGGCATGGAGGAAAGAAGGGTTGTGGAACCCTCGTCTAACGGAAAGCTCTGAAGGAAGAAGTCCTGTTTTCATTTAGAACAGGAAAAACAACACCATATGAAGCGATATGGGGGAACACACATAGGAGGGATGAAGATAATTTGAGAAGAGAGGAGGAAGGAAGAGGAGATTAATACACAGTGATAATGTAGAAGTCTGTGCCTGATATTGGCAAAGTCGGTGGGATATTAACACAGAAAAACAAACAAGTCCCCAAAATATATTGGAAAAAATGAAATGTGGATGTAGATGATGCCTGGCTTGTGTGGAGCCCTCAGCTATAGTAAAACAGTCCATTAGAATTACAAATACAGTAACACCAATGGCTGTCGATGTTAATGGCGATTATTCATCGAATCAGGTGGCTCATTCATTACAAAACCCACTGCATTAATGATTTTTTTCATTGGCAAGATTAGGAAAGTTAGGCATGACATGCTAGCAACAAAACACTGATACTACACATCCAATTATATCTGACCAAATTATGAAAGATAAGCATTGTAATTTTGAATTCCGTAAATGAGTGTGGAAGAGGTGAAAGAATTGTTGTTGTCTATCAACAATGGCAAGCCGCCGGGGTCTGACAACTTGGATGGACAATAAATGAAGATAACAGTGGATGATATTGCTACTCCTATTTGCCATATCTTCAATTTAAGCCTACTAGAAAGTGTGTCCTCAGGCCTGGAGGGAAGCAAACGTTATTCCCCTTCCTAAGAATAGTAAAGCCCCCTTTTACTGGCTCAAATAGCCGACCAGTCAGCCTGTTACCAACCATTAGTAAACTTTTGGAAAAAATTGTGTTTGACCAGATACAATGCTATTTTACAGTAAACCAATTGATAACAGACTTTCAGCACGCTTGTAGGGAATGACATTCAACAAGTACAGCACTTACACAAATGACTCATGATTGGCTGAAAGAAATTAGCAAAACAGCCCCCACAATATTTTTAATCAGACTTCAGTGTGGCTTTTGACATTATCGATCATAGTCTGCTGCTGGAAAAACGTATGTTATGGATTTACACCCCCTGCTATAATGTGGATAAAGAGTTACCTGTCTAACAGACACACAGAGGGTGTTCTTTAATGGAAGCCTCTCCAACATAATCCAGGTAGAATCAGGAATTCCCCTGGGCAGCTGTCTAGGCCCCTTACTTTTTTCAATCTTGACTAATGACATGCACTTTGAGTAAAGCCAGTGTGTTTATGTATGTGGATGACTCAACACTATACACGTCAGCTACTACAGCGACTGAAATGAGTGCAACACTTAACAAAGAGTTGCAGTTAGTTTCAGAATGGGTGGCAAGGAATACATTAGTCCTAAATATTTCCAAAACTAAAAGCATTGCATTTGGGACAGATCATTCACTAAACCCTAAACCTCAACTAAAACTTTTAATAAATAATGTGGAAATTGAGCAAGTTGAGGTGACTAAACTGCTTGGAGTAACCCTGGATTGTAAACTGTCCTGGTCAAAACATATTGATACAACAGTAGCTAAGATGGGGAGAAGTCTGAACATAATAAAGCAATGCTCTACCTTCTTAACAACACTATCAACAAGGCAGGTCCTACAGGCCCTAGTTTTGTTGCACCTGGACTACTGTTCAGTCCTGTGGTCAGGCGCCACAAAAATTGCAGTTAGCTCAGAACAGGGCAGTGCGGCTGGCCTTTACATAGACACAGAGAACTAACAGTAATAATATGCATGTAAATCTCTCATGGCTCAAAGTGGATGAAGGATTGACTTCATCACTACTTGTTTTTGTAAGAAGTGTTGACATGTTGAATAAACCAAGCTGTCCATTTAAACCAGTAGCACACAGCTCAGACACCCAAGAGTAGCTGCTGCCTTGGCAGGAACTAATGGGGATCCATAATAAACCCCAGGAAGAGTAGCTGCTGCCTTGGCAGGAACTAATGGGGATCCATAATAAACCCCAGGAAGAGTAGCTGCTGCCTTGACAGGAACTAATGGGGATCCATAATAAACCCCAGGAAGAGTAGCTGCTGCCTTGGCAGGAACTAATGGGGATCCATAATAAACCCCAGGAAGAGTAGCTTCTACCTTGGCAGGAACTAATGGGGATCCATAATAAACCCCAGGAAGAGTAGCTGCTGCCTTGGCAGGAACTAATGGGGATCCATAATAAACCCCAGGAAGAGTAGCTGCTGCCTTGACAGGAACTAATGGGGATCCATAATAAACCCCAGGAAGAGTAGCCGCTGCCTTGGCAGGAACTAATGGGGATCCATAATAAACCCCAGGAAGAGTAGCCGCTGCCTTGGCAGGAACTAATGGGGATCCATAATAAACCCCAGGAAGAGTAGCTGCTACCTTGGCAGGAACTAATGGGGATCCATAATAAATACAAATTCAAATGGAGAGTGTAAAATACAGAGTAAAGGTTGTGTTGGTATTACAGATTGGCTTTAATAAAAACACAGATACAGCAGACAGTTGATGGTTTGAGTTGGTACTGAGCTGGTAAACGCTGGTTAAACAATTAGTTGTTCTGTGATACTTGTTAAAATAGCTAGTTAGCCTAGCATCAGTACCAGGTCTGGTAAATTCAACATTTTGTGTTGTCATTATGAACTGCATTGTCAGGGAAATGTTTCTTCAAATTTGATTTTGAGCCCCCAGTCCTTGTTATGTGTGTATTTGGAAGGAAGCAGCTTCAATATTGCAGTAAGGCAAACACACACACACACCTGAAATGAGGAGTGTGTGCTACAGCTGTAGATGGCTAACTGGGCAGCCCTCTGAGGAACTGGATTGGCTACGTCTCATTACAATTATCTCTCGCTCTCTCTTTTGCTCAATCGCTCTCCCTCCATTCCTCCCTCTCCAGGACAGTTACCTAGTCAAGACAATTACAGATGTGAGAAGGAATAAATTAGGGGAAAATGAAAAACTAAAAACCAACCCATTTACTGGAGCCCACCTGAGTACTGTCTGCCAGCCATGCTGCCAGTCTGCCAGCCATGCTGCCAGTCTGCTTTATTCAATCAGTGTGTGTGTGTGTGTGTCTGTCTGTGTGTGAATGCGTGCGTGTATTCAGTGTCAGTCCAAGTAGTGGTACACGCTAAACAAATTATTAGTCAGCTAACTAGGTCTGTGAATGGAATACATTAAGTTATATCAAATGTGTAATATGATAACCTAGCCTAGTTTAGCCTGTAGAATGTCATATGATAACCTAGCCTAGTTTAGCCTGTAAAATGTAATATTTGTATTTGTTAAGGATTCCCAAAGCAGCAGCAGCTACTCTTCCAGGGGTCCAGAAAAATTAAGGCAGTTTATACAGTTGTAAAAATATTACAATACAGTCACAGATTTCACAACACACTGTGTGCCCTCAGGCCCCTACTCCACCACTACCACATATCTACAGAACTAAATCCATGTGTGTGTATAGTGCGTATGTTATCGTGTGTGTGTGTGTGTGTGTGTGTGTGTGTGTGTGTGTGTGTGTCTGTACCTATGTTTGTGTCTCTTCACAGTCCCCGCTGTTCCATAAGGTGTTTTTTTAATCTGGATTTTAAATCTGATTCTACTGCTGCATCAGTTACCTGATGTGGAATAGAGTTCCATGTAGTCATGGCTCTATGTAGTACTGTGCGCCTCCCATAGTCTGTTCTGGACTTGGGGACTGTGAAGAGACCTCTGGTGGCATGTCTTGTGGGGTATGGATGGGTGTCTGAGCTGTGTGCCAGTAGTTTAGACAGACCTCTGGTGGCATGTCTTGTGGGGTATGTATGGGTGTCTGAGCTGTGTGCCAGTAGTTTAAACAGACCTCTGGTGGCATGTCTTGTGGGGTATGGATGGGTGTCTGAACTGTGTGCCAGTAGTTTAAACAGACCTCTGGTGGCATGTCTTGTGGGGTATGCATGGGTGTCTGAGCTGTGTGCCAGTAGTTTAAACAGACCTCTGGTGGCATGTCTTGTGGGGTATGGATGGGTGTCTGAACTGTGTGCCAGTAGTTTAAACAGACCTCTGGTGGCATGTCTTGTGGGGTATGTATGGGTGTCTGAGCTGTGTGCCAGTAGTTTAGACAGACCTCTGGTGGCATGTCTTGTGGGGTATGTATGGGTGTCTGAGCTGTGTGCCAGTAGTTTAAACAGACCTCTGGTGGCATGTCTTGTGGGGTATGCATGGGTGTCTGAGCTGTGTGCCAGTAGTTTAAACAGACCTCTGGTGGCATGTCTTGTGGGGTATGCATGGGTGTCTGAACTGTGTGCCAGTAGTTTAGACAGACCTCTGGTGGCATGTCTTGTGGGGTATGCATGGGTGTCTGAGCTGTGTGCCAGTAGTTTAGACAGACCTCTGGTGGCATGTCTTGTGGGGTATGGATGGGTGTCTGAGCTGTGTGCCAGTAGTTTAGACAGACCTCTGGTGGCATGTCTTGTGGGGTATGTATGGGTGTCTGAGCTGTGTGCCAGTAGTTTAGACAGACCACTGGTAGCATGTCTTGTTGGGTAAGCATGGGTGTCTGAGCTGTGTGCCAGTAGTTTAGACAGACCTCTTGTGGCATGTCTTGTGGGGTATGGATGGGTGTCTGAGCTGTGTGCCAGTAGTTTAAACAGACCTCTGGTGGCATGTCTTGTGGGGTATGGATGGGCTGTCTGAGCTGTGTGCCAGTAGTTTAAACAGACCTCTGGTGGCATGTCTTGTGGGGTATGGATGGGTGTCTGAGCTGTGTGCCAGTAGTTTAGACAGACCTCTGGTGGCATGTCTTGTGGGGTATGGATGGGCTGTCTGAGCTGTGTGCCAGTAGTTTAAACAGACCTCTGGTGGCATGTCTTGTGGGGTTTGCATGGGTGTCTGAGCTGTGTGCCAGTAGTTTAAACAGACAGCTCGGTGCTTTCAACATGTCAATACCTCTCATAAATACAAGTAGTGATGAAGTCAATCTCTCCTCCACTTTGAGCTAGGAGAGATTGACATGCACATTATTAATATTAGCTCTCTGTGTACATCCAAGGGCCAGCCGTGCCACCCTTTTCTGAGCCAGTTGCTATTTTCCTAAGTCCCTTTTTGTGACACCTGACCACACGACTGAACAGTAGTCCAGGTGTAACAAAACTAGGGCCTGTAGGACCTGTCTTGTTGATAGTGTTGTTAAGAAGGTAGAAACTAGGGCCTGTAGGACCTGCCTTGTTGATAGTGTTGTTAAGAAGGTAGAAACTAGGGCCTGTAGGACCTGCCTTGTTGATAGTGTTGTTAAGAAGGCAGAGCAGCGCTTCATTATAGACAGACTTCTCCCCATCTTAGCTAATGTTGTATCAATATGTTTTGACCAGGACAGTTTACAATCCAGGGTTAATCCAAGCAGTTTAGTCACCTCAACTTATTCAATTTCCACATTATTTATTACAAGATTTAGTTGAGGTTTAGGGTTAAGTGAATGATTTGTCCCAAATACAATGCTTTTAGTTTTTGAAATATTTAAGACTAACTTATTCTTTGCCACCCATTCAGAAACTAACTGCAGCTCTTTGTTAAGTGTTGCATTCATTGCAGTTGCTGTGGTAGCTGACGTGTATAGTGTTGAGTCATCTACATAAACTCAGCAAAAAAAGAAACGTCCTCTCACTGTTAACTGCGTTTATTTTCAGCAAACTTAACATGTGTAAATATTTGTCTGAACATAACAAGATTCAACAACTGAGACATAAACTGAACAAGTTCCACAGACATGTGACTAACAGAAATGGAATAATATGTCCCTGAACAAAGGGGGGGGGGTCAAAATCAAAAGTAACAGTCAGTATCTGGTGTGGCCACCAGCTGCATTAAGTACTGCAGTGCATCTCCTCCTCATGGACTGTTCTTACTGCGAGATGTTACCCCACTCTTCCACCAAGGCACCTGCAAGATCCCAGACATTTCTGGGGGGAATGGCCCTCACCCTCCGATCCAACAGGTCCCAGACGTGCTCAATGGGATTGAGATCCGGGCTCTTCGCTGGCCATGGCAGAACACTGACATTCCTGTCTTGCAGGAAATCACACACAGAACGAGCAGTATGGCTGGTGGCATTGTCATGCTGGAGGGTCATGTCAGGATGAGCCTGCAGGAAGGGTACCACATGAGGGAGGAGGATGTCTTCCCTGTAACGCACAGCGTTGAGATTGCCTGCAATGACAACAATCTCAGTCCGATGATGCTGTGACACACCCCCCAGACCATGACGGACCCTCCACCTCCAAATCGATCCCGCTCCAGAGTACAGGCCTCGGTGTAACGCTCATTCCTTCGACGACAAACACGAATCCGACCATCACCCCTGGTGAGACAAAACCGCGACTTGTCAGTGAAGAGCACTTTTTGCCAGTCCTGTCTGGTCCAGCAACGGTGGGTTTGTGCCCATAGGCAACGTTGTTGCCGGTGATGTCTGGTGAGGACCTGCCTTACAACAGGCCTACAAGCTCTCAGTCTAGCCTCTCTCAGCCTATTGCGGACAGTCTGAGCACTGATGGAGGGATTGTGCGTTCCTGGTGTAACTCGGGCAGTTGTTGTTGCCATCCTGTACCTGTCCCGCAGCTGTGATGTTCGGATGTACCGATCCTGTGCAGGTGTTGTTAAACGTGGTCTGCCACTGTGAGGATGATCAGCTGTCCGTCCTGTCTCCCTGTAGCGCTGTCTTAGGCATCTCACAGTACGGACATTGCAATATATTTCCCTGGCCACATCATGCAATGAGCAGGGACCCTGGGCATCTTTCTTTTGGTGTTTTTCTAGAGTCAGCAGAAAGGCCTCTTTAGTGTCCTAAGTTTTCATAACTGTGACCTTAATTGCCTACCGTCTGTAAGCTGTGTGTGTCTTAACGACCGTTCCACAGGTGCATGTTCATTAAATTGTCGATGGTTCGTTGAACAAGCATGGGAAACAGTGTTTAAACTCTTTACAATGAAGATCTGTGAAGTTATTTGGATTTTTACGAATTATCTTCGAAAGACAGGGTCCTGAAAAAGGGACATTTCCTTTTTTGCTGAGTTTACATAGACTTTACTCAAAGCCAGTGTCTTGTCATTAGTAAAGATCAAAAAAAGTAAATGGTCCTAGACAGCTGCCCTGGGGAATTCCTGATTCTACCTGGATTATGTAGGAGAGGCTTCCATTAAGCAAAACCCTCTGTTTTGTTAGACAGGTAACTCTTTATCCACAATATAGCAGGGGATGTAAAGCCATAACACAGCAGCAGACTATGATCTGTGTGATCCATCTGCAGCAGCTCTGCAGGGGTGTTCAGTACAGTTAGGTTCAAATAATCTACAACAGCATCCTGTCCTCCAGATAAGACATGCAGGCAGACAGCTTCCTCCTGTCCAGTCACCCTTTCTATTGGAAACATAAAGCCCCATGTTGGCCGGTCTGTCCATGGCAACGAAAGGGGAAGAGACGAGGAGACAAGGAGGAGAGGAATCCGTTCAGGATTGTTGGGACGCAGCCAGGGAACTACGTTACGGTTTATCATAAAACTGGATTGGAGAGTTAGCAGTCTAATTTACTTTTAAGTATTGATGATTTCATATATTCTGTTTCATATAGAAAGATAATTTACAAGCTGGATACGTTTGAACATCAACCATTTACTGTTGTTGCCATGGAGTCAGATCTTTAGCTACATTACCGTTGTTGCCATGGAGTCAGATCTTTAGCTACATTACCGTTGTTGTCATGGAGTCAGATCTTTAGCTACATTACCGTTGTTGTCATGGAGTCAGATCTTTAGCTACATTACCGTTGTTGTCATGGAGTCAGATCTTTAGCTACATTACCGTTGTTGCCATGGAGTCAGATCTTTAGCTACATTACCGTTGCTGTCATGGAGTCAGATCTTTAGCTACATTACCGTTGTTGCCATGGAGTCAGATCTTTAGCTACATTACCGTTGTTGACATGGAGTCAGATCTTTAGCTACATTACCGTTGTTGACATGGAGTCAGATCTTTAGCTACATTACCGTTGTTGTCATGGAGTCAGATCTTTAGCTACATTACCGTTGTTCTCATGGAGTCAGATCTTTAGCTACATTACCGTTGTTGTCATGGAGTCAGATCTTTAGCTACATTACCGTTGTTGTCATGGAGTCAGATCTTTAGCTACATTACCGTTGTTGCCATGGAGTCAGATCTTTAGCTACATTACCGTTGTTGCCATGGAGTCAGATCTTTAGCGACATTACTGTTGTTGCCATGGAGTCAGATCTTTAGCTACATTACCGTTGTTGTCATGGAGTCAGATCTTTATCTACATTACCGTTGTTGACATGGAGTCAGATCTTTAGCTACATTACCGTTGTTGTCATGGAGTCAGATCTTTATCTACATTACCGTTGTTGACATGGAGTCAGATCTTTAGCTACATTACCGTTGTTGTCATGGAGTCAGATCTTTAACTACATTACTGTTATTGACATGGAGTCAGATATTTAACTACATTACTGTTATTGACATGGAGTCAGATCTTTAACTACATTACTGTTATTGACATGGAGTCAGATCTTTAACTACATTACTGTTAGCTCACTAACTTTGAATAGAAGCCTGTTCTGTAGAACACCGCCAGAGTGGAAAGACAACAGGGGGAGACAGAGTCACACAGAGAGAGAGAGACAGAGACAGAGACAGAGTCACACAGAGAGAGAGAGAGAGAGAGACAGAGACAGAGACAGAGACAGAGAGACACACACAGAGAGAGAGACAGAGAGAGAGAGAGAGAGAGAGAGAGAGAGAGAGAGAGAGAGAGAGAGAGAGAGAGAGAGAGAGAGAGAAGAGAGAGAGAGAGAGACAGAGACAGAGACAGAGACAGAGACAGAGACAGAGACAGAGACAGAGACAGAGACAGAGACAGAGACAGAGAGACAGAGAGAGAGAGAGAGAGAGAGAGAGAGAGAGAGAGAGAGAGAGAGAGAGAGAGAGAGAGAGAGAGAGAGAGAGAGACAGAGACAGAGACAGAGACAGAGACAGAGACAGAGAGAGAGAGAGAGACACACACAGAGAGAGAGACAGAGAGAGAGACACACAGAGACAGAAGAGAGGGATGCCCCAGGGCTGCTGTCTGATGGCGTCAGCAGTGGTCATAAAGACTAAGGACTTCATGCTGCCTCAATGGCCCTCGTCTTTGGCCCTTAATACTCATTCACCTCAAATCACTCACAAGGTCGTAGCATTTAACTGGTAGGAAACACAACACTCAGCTGGTACTGAGCGCTGCGGGACTGTCAAGAGATTCCTCAAGAAAGAACCATGACCAGTAGATATTATCTAGTCTTTAACAAGGGAAGTGGACAACCAAAAACCCTCAGTGGTCGTTGTGATAAATGCCCTGTGTGTCCAACCAATCATTTTCCCCAGAGTGCTCCATAAGCGGTAACTGTGCTGAAGTCATTAGCCTCCACAATGAGGAAAGAGACGGACAGAGAGAGAGAGCAGTGATAAGAGCGAGAGTAGAGTAGGGAGAGAAGAGTAGAGAGGAGAGCAGGGAGAGAAGAGCAGGGAGAGAAGAGCAGAGAGAAGAGCAGGGAGAGAAGAGCAGGGAGAGAAGAGCAGAGAGAGGAGAGCAGAGAGAGGAGAGCAGGGAGAGAAGAGCAGGGAGAGAAGAGCAGGGAGAGAAGAGCAGGGAGAGAAGAGCAGGGAGAGGAGAGCAGGGAGAGGAGAGCAGGGAGAGAAGAGCAGGGAGAGAAGAGCAGGGAGAGAAGAGCAGGGAGAAGAGCGAGCGAGGGTGGAAGGCATTGGGAGGAGCATAATATGAAATCCACTAAACTTTATCTAACTGAAAATAGACTGAAGAGAGAGCGAGTCCTGGTTGGGAGTCCGGGAAACACACGTCTCAATGTTGTTCTGATGCTTCTCTCCTCTTTACTGCCCGTGAAATGTGTTAGGGAGGGAGGGAGGGTGTAAAGCATGCATAGGGACTGACTATCTCTCCCATATCTCCTAGAAGTCGTGGTTTATGGCTTTCAGATTCAGAAATGCTGAAAAGCCAGAAATTGCCAATGACATGTAACAAAGCAGGTTTGAGTGCCGTGTTGGCTTACAGAATTCCCTGCTCCAGTCAATCGATAGAGAGCCTTCCTCTCTGCTATAGAGATGTATGATATACAGCGCAGTTTTCACAGAGACTTCTGGAGCCAAGTGTTTTACTTCCAGTACTTTACAAAGATAGTAAAAAAAAAAAAAAAAAGAGATAAACGCAGACGTTCTGAACATTACCTTGGAAATAATGGATGACTACCTCTGCAGCCAGTAAAGAGCTACGTTTATTCCATTGGGTTTAAGCTGTTTATCCTGTTTATACCACAGTCGCTAAAGACAACAATACTAAGCACACATATACCGGCAGAAAATAAAAAAAACTTTTATTTATAAAAATCAGCAAATTCATATTTTCTCATCTTTTGGTCGCTTGAGACGCAACCTAGTCGTTCGTTAGATAAGTTTGATATTTAGGACGCAACCCAAGTCATTCATTCTTTATGTTCTGCTGTTGCTATGCTCACTTATCCCTTGTTTGCTAGCTAGCCAGCTAACTGACAGCTAACACAGTCACGCACCTCTGCAGCCAGAATAACAGCAAAGTAGTTCTGTTTTCTACCGACATTCATTTGGATACATCCTTAACAATGAGCCGATGATGCCTGATTTTGCCTGGCCTAGCTAGAAAAGTGTGCCTTGTCGTCAGGACACTGGTCCACACTGAGTGTTCATTATGAGGAGATCGCATTGCATATCAAACACGAGGCCAGAAGCTAGCTAAATAGTTTGAGGAGATTACATGGGTCAACGACGTATGAGGTTTTCAAAAGGGAAAACTATTTAATTTGAAAAACACTATGTTCTCTTGAGTGTTACCTATGCACTTTCAGGGTTTAATCGGCAACTTATTTTAGTAAAAAAAAAATAAAAATTTAAGCGTTTTTTAAATTCACCTCCTAAAAAAAGTTGTTTGGTGGGATCATAAATACATTTTTAATTCTGACCATTATTTCAAGCAAAGGAGTAAAATGAATTTATACTCAAATATTCAACATTAAAGAAGTTGTTATATATATATATAACATCTTTCACTTTTTTAATATAACATTTTTTCAATGTTATATTAAAACCATATAACATTTTACACCAATGTATTTCTCTTATAGACTGAGCTTTTCTCTGCATTTTTTGTTGTTGACAACAACAGAATTTTCTCTTGAGCTGAAGGGCTCGAGATCACTGATCATTGACTTCACATGTCCTTCACAGTAGAAGGTCATGTCTGGCACAGAGACGGCCAGACTCCATGCTGCTGCATACAAGCGATCTGCACTTCCTCCACCCCAACAACCTTCAGGATCTGGCCTACAAAAGGGGCGGTTTTCAAAGCTGACCATGACAAATCTGCCTAGATTTTCAGCAAGCGTTGAGTTGGCCACAGCTGCAGTTTCATCTTGCTGTTCCCCTGATGGCGTTCTTCATCGAAGTTCACTTCAACAGCACTGAAACAGGTGTTGCAGATGCTTGGTCTGATGCAGAAGCAAGACCCTTCACTGTGTTTGTATTATTTCCCCCCCCCCCTGACGCTGTGGCGGTGACCTGGTGTAATTTCATGGTTCCTTTGACTCCAGCGAGGTTCTTTGGCACATTAGTGACATCTGTAATCCAAAAATAACTTCATGCTCGATCCACTCTTCTCCAGTAGTTTGAAGAGCTCCTTGGGAGTCTGCACATCATCCCTGTTGAACGTGTTTGTCTGCACAACGTTTCACAGCCCCGCCCTATGCCTTCTGGTTCCCCATTCCCATGAGCCTTTTCAGAAAAAGTTCCAGGTGATTCGTTTTAATATGTAAATATATAGCAGGTACATGTGGTTCTTGTTTCTGGTTTGGGTCACTGGACCGTCGCTTCATCGTGTGGAGTGTCATGATTTGTAGATTCTTGTTCTTGACATCTCTTAGGACCGGTTTCCAGGTGAGCCCATAGACAAGATGAGGGAGCACTAAGGAAGTCAGATATACGGTGGCGTAGGACTGGCTTCTCTCTGATGTGTGTACACAACACTTGTATGGATCGTAGACCTGCTGTCTACTCCCCACAAAGTGGAACGCCTGATTTTCTGTGGTCAATTTTGCAACAGAATCAGCAGTAATCCGTGTCCTGACGATAAAAGGCATTTTGCTTGATAAAGGCATCTTCAAATTGACCCTCAATTATGAAACATAGGATAGTAGTTCTTTACTTCTAAATATTTTCAGTATTACCTGCTTGATGTGCACTACTATAAACCCCCTAAATAATTAACATTAAACATCCTTACCCTACAAAAACGTGTGTTCCTACTTCAAATGAGATACGAGTAGTCCTGCATCACTTTGACATCAAGTATCTTGAGTATCGAAATAAAAAATAAACTTTTTTCAGATAATTCAACATTTTTCTTGGTTTTTAGTGGTCGCACCGAATTATCAGATTTTTTTTTTGGGGGGGGGGGACCTGACAGGGAGTTGAAATGTAAACTTAGCAAAAAACATTTACGAGAGACATGCTAACCTTTATTTTGTTGTAACTTTAGAACACCAAAAAAGTGACAGACTAGCTAAATAGTTTGTTGCAAGCAAACCTGCCAATATGACAACCAAATGAATTGTAGGTGTAAATTATTGTGTCATGATTTCAAGGTGTCCCGATATCTTTTCCAACTGTCCAATTATCTGGTTTTAATGTCCATTCTAGAATGGCCTTCTAGCCAATCAGAAACGAGTATTCAACAATGCTGTGGTATAACACAGCTCTGTAAAAATGTTAATTTCCAATGGAGGAGGAAGAGGAGGAGAAGCAGCAGTACAGTGGCATGCGAAACTATTCACCCCCCTTGGCATTTTTCCTATTTTGTTGCCTTACAACCTGGAATTAAAATAGATTTCTTAGGGGGTTTGTATTGTTTGATTCACACAACATGCCTACCACTTTGAAGATACAAAATATTTTTTGGGGTGAAACAAATAAGACAAAAAAACAGAAATTGAGCGTGCATAACTATTCACCCCCCCAAAGTCAATACTTTGTAGACCCACCTTTTGCAGCAATTACAGCTGCAAGTCTCTTGGGGTATGTCTCTATAAGCTTGGCACATCTAGCCACTGGGATTTCTGCCCATTCTTCAAGGCAAAACTGCTCCAGCTCCTTCAAGTTGGATGGGTTCTACTGGTGTACAGCAATCTTGAAGTCATACCACAGATTCTCAATTGGATTGAGGTCTGGGCTTTGACTAGGCCATTCCAAAACATTTAAATGTTTCCCCTTAAACCACTCGAGTGTTGCTTTAGCAGTATGCTTAGGGTCATTGTCCTGCTGGAAGGTGAACCTCTGTCCCAGTCTCAAATCTCTGGAAGACTGAAACAGGTTTCCCTAAATAATTTCCCTGTATTTAGTGCCATCCATCATTCCTTCAATTCTGACCAGTTTCCCAGTCCCTGCAAATGAAAAACATAACCACAGCATGATGCTGCCACCACCATGCTTCACTGTGGGGATGGTGTTCTCAGGGTGATGAGGTGTTGGGTTTGCGCCAGACATAGCATTTTGCTTGATGGCCAAAAAGCTACATTTTAGTCTCATCTAACCAGAGTACCTTCTTCCATATGTTTGGGGAGTCTCCCACATGTCCTTCGGCGAACACCAAACGTGCTTGCTTATTTTTTTCTTTAAGCTCTGACCACTCTTCCATAAAGCCCAACTCTGTGGAGTATATGGCTTAAAGTAGTCCTATATACACATACTCCAATCTCCGCTGTGGATCTTTGCAGCTACTTCAGGGTTATCTTTGGTCTCTTTGTTACCTCTGTGATTAATGCCTTCCTTGCCTGGTCCATGAGTTTTGGTGGGCGGCCCTCTCTTGGCAGGTTTGTTGTGGTGCCATATTCTTTCAATTTTTTAATAACGGATTTAAAATGGTGCTTCGTGGGATGTTCAAAGTTTCAGATATTTTTTTATAACCCAACCCTGATCTGTACTTCTCCACAACTTTGTCCCTGACCTGTTTGGAGAGCTCCTTGGTCTTCATGGTGCCGCTTGCTTAATGGTGTTGCAGACTCTGGGGACCTTTCAGAGCAGGTGTATATCTACTGAGATCATGTGACACTTAAATAAAGTCCATCTGTGTGCAATCTAACTAATTATGTGACTTCTGAAGGTAATTGGTTGCACCAGATCTTATTTAGGGGCTTCATTGCAAAGGGGTGAATACATATGCACAAACCAGTTTTGCGTTATTTAAAAAAAAATATATATTTTAAACAAGTTTTTTTAATTTAACTTATTTTGTGTCCGTTACATGAAATCCAAATAAAAATCAATTTAAAATTACAGGTTGTAATGCAACAAAATAGGAAAAATGCCAAGGAGGATGAATATTTTTGCAAGGCACTGTTGTAGTGGCAGTGGAAGTGGCAGTGGAAGTGGCAGTAGCAGTAGCAGTAACCCATAGCAATACTATTTATGACAGAGGACGCATTAGCTATAGGCGAAGTCAAAACAAGATCACAAGAAGATGATAGTAGTGTTAAAAAACTAAAAAGGAAACAAAAATTAAATATGAAATCTATAATTAGGCTAAGCTAATTATAGTGAACATTTGGCCTGGGCTCTGCATTTCCCCCCCCCCCCACCCACCCCTCCTGAGGGGAATAGGAGCATGGCTGAAATTAACACCTGTGTCCTCTCACACACACACACACACACACACACACACAGAGTGTTAAAGGATATATAAAAATATACTAGGCCTAAAGTTAACCCACAACAACATGTGACAACCACAACTCAAAACAAATATCCAGCCAGGCCAGTTAGCCTCCAACCAGCCAGGCCAGTTAGCCTCCAACCAGCCAGGCCAGTTAGCCTCCAACCAGCCAGGCCAGTTAGCCTCCAGCCAGCCAGGCCAGTTAGCCTCCAGCCAGCCAGGCCAGTTAGCCTCCAGCCAGCCAGGCCAGTTAGCCTCCAGCCAGCCAGGCCAGTTAGCCTCTAGCCAGGCCAGTGTTCAGCAGCTGACAGTCCTCTGTTATAAACCAGACCAGTTAGCCTCTAGCCAGGCCAGTGTTCAGCAGCTAACAATCCTCTGTTATAAACCAGACCAGTTAGCCTCTAGCCAGACCAGTTAGCCTCTAGCCAGGCCAGCGTGTTCAGCAGCTAAACAGTCCTCTGTTATAAACCAGACCAGTTAGCCTCTAGCCAGGACAGTGTGTTCAGCAGCTAAACAGTCCTCTGTTATAAACCAGACCAGAGTGTGATGGAATTTTCAGCATTTTCTCCATCATCAAAACCTCTGAAACCTCCACAACAAACAGGTCGGGACAGGACAGGGACAGGACAGGGACAGGTCGGGACAGGGGTTGAAAACACACAACAGAGCACCACACACAAACAAACACACAAACACAAACCTGTATATCAAAATAAAACATTTCACAGGAAAAAAAAACCACCCATTAGACAGTCCGGTAACTAAAGAGGCTTTAAATGAGTCTCCTGACTGAAGGGTGAGACCCTGGTCTGGTTCCCTGTCAGCTTCTTAACACGCTTGGTCTTTTCTCTCTAACTCCTACACCGTTAGTGTTCAAGCATGAAAACAGGGAGAATCTCACCGCCGTTTAGACTGCTGATAGGCGCTCATCACAGTGGGAGGCCATTCTTTGTTCTCGCTTGAACGAAAGCGGTACCTTGCTGCGTGTCGACCCGGCAGTGACGAACCATGACGTTTCTACTTGTAGAATCGCAATGCTTGTTCAGTGGCCAACAAGTTGACTTTGAGCCAACAGGAGGGGACAACAAAAAGGGGAATAAAAAATAAATAAAAAGAGAGAGCATTTTCTCCGTAGAGCGACAGAGACAGTCACACTTCAAATCAAATCAAAGTTTATTTGTCACGTGCGCCGAATACAACAGGTGTAGTAGACCTCACAGTGAAATGCAGAATACAACAGGTGTAGTAGACCTCACAGTGAAATGCTGAATACAACAGGTGTAGTAGACCTCACAGTGAAATGCTGAATACAACAGGTGTAGTAGACCTCACAGTGAAATGCTGAATACAACAGGTGTAGTAGACCTCACAGTGACATGCTGAATACAACAGGTGTAGTAGACCTTACAGTGAAATGCTGAATACAACAGGTGTAGTAGACCTCACAGTGAAATGCTGAATACAACAGGTGTAGTAGACCTTACAGTGAAATGCTGAATACAACAGGTCTAGTAGACAGTGAAATGCTGAATACAACAGGTGTAGTAGACCTTACAGTGAAATGCTGAATACAACAGGTGTAGTAGACCTCACAGTGAAATGCTGAATACAACAGGTGTAGTAGACCTCACAGTGACATGCTGAATACAACAGGTGTAGTAGACCTTACAGTGAAATGCTGAATACAACAGGTGTAGTAGACCTCACAGTGAAATGCTGAATACAACAGGTGTAGTAGACCTCACAGTGAAATGCTGAATACAACAGGTGTAGTAGACCTCACAGTGAAATGCTGACTACAACAGGTGTAGTAGACCTCACAGTGACATGCTGAATACAACAGGTGTAGTAGACCTTACAGTGAAATGCTGACTACAACAGGTGTAGTAGACCTCACAGTGAAATGCTGACTACAACAGGTGTAGTAGACCTCACAGTGAAATGCTGACTACAACAGGTGTAGTAGACCTCACAGTGAAATGCTGAATACAACAGGTGTAGTAGACCTCACAGTGACATGCTGAATACAACAGGTGTAGTAGACCTTACAGTGAAATGCTGAATACAACAGGTGTAGTAGACCTCACAGTGAAATGCAGAATACAACAGGTGTAGTAGACCTCACAGTGACATGCTGAATACAACAGGTGTAGTAGACCTCACAGTGAAATGCTGAATACAACAGGTGTAGTAGACCTCACAGTGAAATGCTGAATACAACAGGTGTAGTAGACCTCACAGTGAAATGCTGAATACAACAGGTGTAGTAGACCTCACAGTGAAATGCTGAATACAACAGGTGTAGTAGACCTCACAGTGAAATGCTGAATACAACAGGTGTAGTAGACCTCACAGTGAAATGCTGAATACAACAGGTGTAGTAGACCTCACAGTGAAATGCTGACTACAACAGGTGTAGTAGACCTCACAGTGAAATGCTGACTACAACAGGTGTAGTAGACCTCACAGTGAAATGCTGACTACAACAGGTGTAGTAGACCTCACAGTGACATGCTGAATACAACAGGTGTAGTAGACCTCACAGTGACATGCTGAATACAACAGGTGTAGTAGACCTCACAGTGACATGCTGAATACAACAGGTGTAGTAGACCTCACAGTGAAATGCTGAATACAACAGGTGTAGTAGACCTCACAGTGAAATGCTGAATACAACAGGTGTAGTAGACCTCACAGTGAAATGCTGAATACAACAGGTGTAGTAGACCTTACAGTGAAATGCTGAATACAACAGGTGTAGTAGACCTCACAGTGAAATGCTGAATACAACAGGTGTAGTAGACCTTACAGTGAAATGCTGACTACAACAGGTGTAGTAGACCTTACAGTGAAATGCTGAATACAACAGGTGTAGTAGACCTCACAGTGAAATGCTGAATACAACAGGTGTAGTAGACCTTACAGTGAAATGCTGACTGACAGGCTCAAACCAACAGTGAAAAAAAAGGTATTAGGTGAAAAATAGGTAAGTAAAGAAATGAAACAACAGTAAAAAGACAGGCTATATACAGTAGAGAGGCTATATACAGTAGAGGCTATATACAGTAGAGAGGCTATATACAGTAGAGAGGCTATATACAGTAGAGAGGCTATATACAGTAGAGGCTATATACAGTAGAGGCTATATACAGTAGAGAGGCTATATACAGTAGAGGTTATATACAGTAGAGAGGCTACATACAGTAGTGAGGCTATATACAGTAGAGGCTATATACAGTAGAGAGGCTATATACAGTAGAGAGGCTATATACAGTAGAGAGGCTATATACAGTAGAGAGGCTATATACAGTAGCGAGGCTATATACAGTAGAGAGTCTATATACAGTAGAGAGGCTATATACAGTAGAGAGGCTATATACAGTAGAGAGTCTATATACAGTAGAGAGGCTATATACAGTAGCGAGGCTATATACAGTAGAGAGGCTATATACAGTAGAGGCTATATACAGTAGAGGCTATATACAGTAGAGAGGCTATATACAGTAGAGAGGCTATATACAGTAGAGAGGCTATATACAGTAGAGAGGTTATATACAGTAGAGAGGCTATATACAGTAGAGGCTATATACAGTAGAGAGGCTATATACAGTAGAGAGGTTATATACAGTAGAGAGGCTATATACAGTAGAGGCTATATACAGTAGAGAGGCTATATACAGTAGAGGCTACATACAGTAGAGAGGCTATATACAGTAGAGAGGCTATATACAGTAGAGGCTATATACAGTAGAGAGGCTACATACAGTAGAGAGGCTACATACAGTAGAGGCTACATACAGTAGAGAGGCTATATACAGTAGAGGCTATATACAGTAGAGGCTATATACAGTAGAGGCTATATACAGTAGAGGGGCTATATACAGTAGAGGGGCTATATACAGTAGAGAGGCTATATACAGTAGAGGCTATATACAGTAGAGAGGCTATATACAGTAGAGGCTATATACAGTAGAGGCTATATACAGTAGAGGCTATATACAGTAGAGAGGCTATATACAGTAGAGGCTATATACAGTAGAGGCTATATACAGTAGAGGCTATATACAGTAGAGAGGCTATATACAGTAGAGGCTATATACAGTAGAGGCTATATACAGTAGAGGCTATATACAGAAGAGAGGCTATATACAGAAGAGAGGCTATATACAGAAGAGAGGCTATATACAGTAGAGAGGCTATATACAGTAGAGAGGCTATATACAGTAGAGGCTATATACAGTAGAGGCTATATACAGAAGAGAGGCTATATACAGAAGAGAGACTATATACAGAAGAGAGGCTATATACAGAAGAGAGGCTATATACAGTAGAGAGGCTATATACAGTAGAGAGGCTATATACAGTAGAGAGGCTATATACAGTAGAGAGGCTATATACAGTAGAGGCTATATACAGTAGAGAGGCTATATACAGTAGAGAGGCTATATACAGTAGAGAGGCTACATACAGTAGAGAGGCTATATACAGTAGAGAGGCTACATACAGTAGAGAGGCTACATACAGTAGAGAGGCTATATACAGTAGAGAGGCTATATACAGTAGAGAGGCTATACACAGTAGAGAGGATATACAGTAGAGAGGCTATATACAGTAGAGAGGTTATATACAGTAGAGAGGTTATATACAGTAGAGAGGCTATATACAGTAGAGAGGCTATAACAGTAGAGAGGCTATATACAGTAGAGAGGCTATATACAGTAGAGAGGCTATATACAGTAGAGAGGCTATATACAGTAGAGAGGCTATATACAGTAGAGAGGTTATATACAGTAGAGGCTATATACAGTAGAGAGGCTATATACAGTAGAGGTTATATACAGTAGAGACTATATACAGTAGAGAGGCTATATACAGTAGAGGTTATATACAGTAGAGAGGCTATATACAGTAGAGAGGCTATATACAGTAGAGAGGCTATATACAGTAGAGAGGCTATATACAGTAGAGAGGCTATATACAATAGAGAAGCTACATACAGGCACCAGTTAGTCAGGCTGATTGAGGTAGTATGTACATGTAGATATTGTTAGGGTTTAACCAACTATTTGTTAGCATGACCTATATAAAATAACAGAGACGCTATGCTACAATATTAAGTATATAAACGACAGATAATTGAATACTGCTATATGTTAGGGGAAGTGGCTCATGTGGACAGAATGCTGATGCTGTAAAAACAGGATTTCCTGTAGAACAATAGCAATAACAGGATATGGTGAAAGGTATATGCGGGGGGGGGGTGTAAGGGTTTTAGAGAACTGTGCAGTCACAAGATGAGACAGCCGCCAGAGACGATAGCTATGCCAGGAAACAGGAGTGCGTCTAGAGGTTGGGACCAACCTGCACGCCAACGATAGGCTGGAATAAGTCTAAACCCCAGCCTCTACTATGACAGGCCCTCAGGGAACTAAGTCTGTCAAGTATTTAAATAAGAACTTATGATGTCATTCCAGTTCTCTGTCTGCCCTGCGTGGTGTTTCAGTGAGCCCGTATATACGAACAACATATTTACCATTCAAGTGTTTGCATTAATTAAAGTACAAAGAAATCAGAAGTTACTCTGTGCTGACTATTTTGTTCTGATACTAGATTCGAATTGACGCGACCCAACAATATAGTTAAAGTGACTATGCATATATGATAAACTGAGAGTAGCAGCAGCATAAAAGAGGGGGTTGTGGGGGGGCACACAATGCAAATAGCCATTTGATTAGCTGTTCAGGAGTCTTATGGCTTGGGGGTAAAAACTGTTGAGAAGCCTTTTTGTCCTAGACTTGGCACTCCGGTACCGCTTGCCATGCGGTAGTAGAGAGAACAGTCTATGACTGGGGCCTTCCTCTGACACCGCCTGGTGTAGAGGTCCTGGATAGCAGGCAGCTTTGCCCCAGTGATGTACTGGGCCATACGCACTACCCTCAGTAGTGCCTTGAGGTCAGAGGCCGAGCAATTGCCGTACCAGGCAGTGATGCAACCAGTCAGGATGCTCTCGATGCTACAGCTGAAGAACCTTTTGAGGATCTCAGGACCCATGTCAAATCTTTTTAGTTTCCTGAGGGGGAATAGGCTTTGTCGTGCCCTCTTCACGACTGTCTTGGTGTGTTTGGACCATTCTAGTTTGTTGGTGATGTGGACACCAAGGAACTTGAAGCTCTCAACCTGCTCCACTGCAGCCTCGTAGATGAGAATGGGGTTATGCTCGGTCCTCCTTTTCCCTTTTCCTCCACAATCATCTCCTTAGTTTTGATCACATTGAGGGAGAGATTGTTATTCTGGCACCACCCGGCCAGGTCTCTGACCTCCTCCCTATAGGCTGTCTCGTCGTTGATCAGGCCTACCACTGTTGTGTCATCAGCAAACATAATGATGGTGTT